>NC_056582.1:5764654-6062213 GCF_018340385.1 Cyprinus carpio | reverse complement strand
GAAACCACGGCGATCCAGTTAAATCTTCTTCGAAAAAAGGGGAAACTTTGCCCACAACACATCTGTGGTGAGAAAAGGACACGGGGAGATGGTTTTGCCTCGTTACCGTCCTAAAAAGAGCAAAAATGCCACAGAATTTATTCACTGTATTTACTGTCAGGGGCTTTACAACAAGCACAGTCTTTGGAAACATGTTAAAAACTGTCCGCTGAAACCTCAAGAAGATGCTCCACAGGGCAGAAAAAGAGTTCGAGCTCTTTGTGCTCTGAAAACACCAGTCGGCTTTGAGGTTAGCAATGGTTTTAAGAAAATTCTTTCTGTGATGAACTACCGATGAAGTTCCCACGCACTATTCACAGTGACACAAGCGTCATGCAGCTGGGAGAGCACCATGTTTCAACAGGATGAGATCCTGATGTGACCAAACATGACTACATCAGACAGAAGATCAGAGAGGTTGGTAGACTTCTTCTTGAAGCAAGAAAGACTACGCCAATGAGAACCATGGTGGACTTCATAATACCAGCAAACTGTTAAACACGTGATAAGCAGCTGATGAAAGCTGTTTTCTGTGTGGCTTTGACGAAGAGACAAACCACCTACCGCATTCCTTCCTTAGCTCTAAAACTGGGACACTCTTTGAGCAAGATATGCAGCATTGTCGAGAGTAATGCCATGATCTATGGTGATCATGAGCGAGCAGAGTGTGCGAGAAACTTTCGAAAAAGTACACCAACGCAAGGTGGAATGAGTACATCTCTGCTGGTGCTTTAACCACACTGAAAGAAGCCAAGTGGAATGCACCACAGATCATTCCTTTTACCCAGGATGTCAAAGTCCTGTACGCACATCTTGAAAAGAAACACGAGGAATTACTAAATAAACTCCGAAACAGTCCCTCTGCACACAACTATGCTGCTCTTGCCAAAGTCACACTGTCCCAAGTCATCCTGTTCAATAGACGAAGAGAAGGTGAGGTGTCACGGATGCTTTTATCAGCTTTTCAAAGCCGGGATTCTTCTGAGCTACATGAAGACATAGCCATCTGTCTTTCTGAATTTGAGAGGAAGTTGTGTAAGCACTTCACCAGAGTGGAGATTCGTGGTAAACGGGGGAGAAAGGTTCCTGTGCTCCTCAAGCCTTCATTGGTTTCTGCCATGGAGCTGCTTGTTGAAACACGTGAGGTTTGTGGCGTGCCAGCTGAGAATCCCTTCATGTTTGCTAGATCTGGAGCAATATCTGCCTACAGAGGAGGAGAGTGCATAAGGAGAGCTGCTTGTGAATGTGGCATTAAGAATCCTGAAGCACTCTCATCAACTAGGCTCAGGAAACACATAGCAACAATGTCAAAAATTCTTAACCTTGATGAGAATGAAGCAGATCAGCTGGCTGATTTCCTCGGCCACGATATCAGAATACACAGACAGTATTACCGGTTACCAGAGGGCACTTTGCAGCTCGCAAAGATGAGCAAAGTCTTGATGGCAATGGAAAAAGGGACACTGTCATCCTTTAAAGGAAAGCGCCTTGATGACATTGAAATCGACCCTAATGGTAAGAGTATAACTGAATTGTTTATTTGAGTCTGTGTTGTATTTGTTTGCAAGTCTATAATCTGCCACAATTGTAAAAATTTTTTTGATGGATAGGAGTGTTTTTTTTTTTTTTTTTTTTTGGAGCAACTTGAGGCACAAGACGATGCCATGTCAAGTGATGAGGAGGATGCAGACGAAGAGAGCTGCAGTGACTTCCCTCAGACAACAGCACTAGCGGACACTGATCAACAATCTGTTTCACTGAAAGATCAAGGTAGAAAGATCTGAAAACCATACTAACAACAATAATGAAATGATCATGAATTACTGAAAACATTATATGCAGGCATCAATAACCAGTTTTTCAGAATTATTAAAGTCTATACAGTGAAACAATGTTAATTTGGTTATAACTCACTGAGATTTTAGTTGTAATGAGGATGCTTTTTTACATTTATAGGTTCATCAAATCCCTTCAAAAAGAAAATGGGAAGACTCTGAGGTAAAAGCAGTTGAAAAACATATGATGAAGTTCATAAAGACCTGCAAAGTTCCTGGTAAGCAAGACTGTGAGAGATGCATTGAAGCAGAGTCAGAAGCCTTAAAGGAACGAACATGGACTGGTGTGAAAAATTATGTGCGGAACAGGATCACAACTTTAAAAAAAAAAAAGAGGTGGATTTTAGAGGCTACATTGCCTTTTACTGTAAAGTGAAGAACATGTTGAGGGAAAATGTTAAAAGCATCAATGCCATTTACACCATATCAAACTTTAATAACTTCTGTAAGGCCCTGTTATACCCCTTTTAAACACTTTTCCACACCATGCTCATCATTTTAAAGAAATTAGATAAAAGTTTAAGTAGACAGATGTATTAAGAGGAAGATTTTCTTTGAGGATGGAAGGAAACAAAATGTTAACGAAGTAAAAACTAGACAGGAGAAGAGAGCGGAGTAAACGTAATATTGAAGTGATGGATTATGAGAAAGGATGAAGAGTCTAGAAAAAGACACTGCACTGACAAATTTTTCATTGTTTTTATTGTTTAATTTTCAGTTCATTTCAGCATGTTGCCTTCGCTATTTTCAGATGTGCACTTTCACAATGTGTGAATATTGTTTATTTGATCAGTAATCACAATTGTTTAATATAGTCAGAAAATCATGTGGATCAGCAAAAGTAAAGGGATGGAAAAGAGGGAGGAGTGAAAGTAAAGGGATGGAAAAGAGGGAGGAGTGAAAGTAAAGGGGAGGAAAAGAGGGAGGAGTGAAAGTAAAGGGGAAGAAAAGAGGGAGGAGCGAAAGTAAAGGGATGGAAAAGAGGGAGGAGTGAAAGTAAAGGGGAAGAAAAGAGGGAGGAAAGAAAAAGGGGGGAGGGGGGGAAAAGGAGGGAGGAGGGGAAAGGGAAGAGGGGAAGAAAAGGAAAAGAGGAGGGGGGGGAAAAGGGATGGAAAAAGGGAGGAGGAAAGGAAAGGGAAAGAAAAGAGGGAGGGGGGAAGAGGGAGAAAGAGGGGAGAGGGGAAAGTAAAAGGAGGGAAAAGGGGGAGGAGTGAAAGGAAAAAGGGAAGAAAGAGAGGGAGGGAGAAAAGGAAGGAAAGGGAAGAAAGAGAAAGAGGAGAGAGGGAAGAGGAGGGGAAGGGAAGGAGGAGGAAGGGGAAAGGAGGAAGAGAAGAAAAGAAGGGAGGGGAGGGAAAGGGGAGGGGGGAAGAAAAAGGGAGGAGGAAAGAAAGGGGGAGGGAAAAGAAGGGAGGAAAGGGAAGGAAGAAAGGGGAAGAAAAAGAGGGAGGAGGGAAAGGAAAGGGAGGGAAAAGAGGGAGGAGGGAAAGGGGAGGGGAAGAGAAGAAGGGGGAGGAGGAAGAGAAGGGAGGAAAGAGGGAGGAGGAAAAGGAAAGGGGAAGGGAGGAGAGGAGGAGGAAAGTAAAGGGGAGGAGAAAGAGGGAGGAGGGAAAGTAAGAGGGAAGGGGAGGGGAGAGAAGAGGGGGAGGGAGGGAAGGGGAGGAAGAGGGAAAGGAGGGGGGGGACGAGAAGAAAGAAAGAGGAGAAAGGGAAGGGGGGGAAGAAAAGAGGGAAAGGAAGGAGAAGGGGGGGGAGGGAAAAGGGGGGAGGAAGGAAAGAGGGGGGAGGAGGGAAAAAGGGGAGGAAAAGGGGGGGAAAAGAGGAAAAGGAAAGGAAAGGGGAAGAGGGAGAAAAAGAGGAGGGAAGGGGGGGGGGGAGAAGAGGGAGGAGGGGGGGGGGGAGTGAGGGAAAAAGAAGGAGGGGGAGGAGGGGAGGGGAGGGAAGGGAGGGAGGAGGAGGGAAAGGGGGGGGGGGAAAGGGGGGGAAGAGGGAGGGAGGAAGGGGGGGGGGAGAGGGAAAAAGAGGAGGAGAGAAAGAAAAGGGAAGGGGAGAAAGAGGGGAGAGAAAGGAGGGGGAGAGGGGAGGGAAGAGGGAAGAAAAGGGGAGGAAAAAGGGGAGGAGGGAAAGTAGGGGGGGAGAGAAGAGGGAGGAGGGAAAGGGAGGAGAAAGAAGAAAAGGAAGAGGGAGGAAAGGGAAGGGAAGGGGAAGGGGGGGAGGGAGGGGAGAGGAAAGGAAAGGGGAAAGAGAAAGAGAAAAGAGGGGGGGAGAAAAAGGGGAGGGGGAGGAGAGGGGGGGGGGGGGGAAAAGGGAAGGGAAAGAGGAAAGAGGGGAAGAAAAGAGGGGGAGGGGGGGTAAGAGAGGGGAGGAAAAGGGGGAGGGGAGAAAAGGGGGGAAGGGGAAAAGGGGAGGAGGGGAGGAGTGGGGAAGAAAAGGGGGGAAGAAAAGAGGGAGGAAGGGAAAAGGAAGGGGGAAGAAAAGAGGGAGGAGTGAAAGGGGAAGGGAGAGAAAGAAAGGGAGGAAAAAGAAAGAAAGGGAAAAAAAGAAAAGGGAGGGGAGTGAAAGGAGAAAGGGATGAGAAAAGTAGGGGGAGGAGGAAGGGAGAAGGGGGGAAGGGAAGGAGGGGAGGAAAAGTGAGGAAGAGGAAGGAAGAAGAAGGGAAGAGGGAGGGAGTGAAAGAAAGGGGAGAAAAGAGGGAAAGGAAAAGGGAGGGAGAGGGAGAAGAAGGAAGAGAAAAGGGAAAAGGAAAGAGGGGAAGGAGAAGAGGAGGAGGGAAAAAAAAGGGGGGAAAAGGGGGGGGAAGGAGGAGGGAAAAGGAAGGGGGAGGAAAAAGAGGGGGGAGAGAGGGAAGAGGGGGGGGGAAAAGAGGGGAGGAAAGGAAAGGGAAGGGAAGGGGGGGTGAAGAGGGAAGTGGAAAGGAGAGGGGAGGAAGAGGGAGGAGGGTTAAGGGAGGGGGGGAGAAAAGGGAGGAGAGGGGGGGGAGGAAAGGAAGGGAAGAAAAAAGGAGGAGTGAAAGGGGAGGATGGAAAAGAGGGGAGAGAGAAAAAAAAAGGGATGGAAAGAGAGGGAGGAGGAAAAGGGGGAGGGGGGGAAAGAGAGGAAAGAGGTAAAGGGAAAAAGGGGGGAGGGAGTGAAAGTAAAGGGAGGAGGGAGGAGGGAAAGGGAGGGGAGGAGAAAGGAGGGAGGGTGAAAGTAAAAGGATGGAAAAGAGGGAGGGGGGAGGGGAGGGGTAGGGGGGGGAAAAGAGGGAGGAGGGAAAGTAAAGGGGAAAAAGGAGGGAGGAGGAAAGTAAAGGGAAGAAAAGAAAAGAGGGAGGAGTGAAAGTAAAGGGATGGAAAAGGGAAGGTGAAAGTAAAGGGGAAGAAAAGGGAGGGAATAAAGGAGTGAAAGTAAAGGGGAAGAAAAGAGGGAGGAGTGAAAGTAAAGGGATGGAAAAGAGGGAGGAGTGAAAGTAAAGGGATGGAAAAGAGGGAGGAGTGAAAGTAAAGGGGAAGAAAAGAGGGAGGAGTGAAAGTAATGAAGAAAATGAGGGGAACATGTGAGAATTGATGTATAGAGGTATTGGGAAGGATTGTTGGGCATCATTTCCAAGTTCCTTGAGTTCTACAGTTCTACGTACTCACTCTGGTGTTTCATTGTACTGATCTGAAAAGGAACACAACTAGAAACACAAGTTGAAACACAACTAGAAGGCTACTATAGTTCAACTCAAAAATGCCTAATGTGTTGGCTAGTTTTCATTATTTAGTTCTCAACTTATTCCTAATTAAGTGTTTTTTTTATGTTTCTGTTCAACATTTTTTTTTTTTTTTTTCCTTTTCTGTTTCACCAATGTTCACTTTAAAGGAAATGTGTTTATACATCTGGACATTATAGCATATAAAGCATACCTTTGGATGTTAAATAAACAGTTGAAATGGCATCACCACTGACCAGTTTTTCATTAACCAGTTTATAAAGGTTAAGTTGCGAAAAAATCTGGTATGAGCTTGGAAGCCATTCACACTAAATGTGTAAAGGATGAACAGTAAAATAAATCTGTGTGTTTGGTGATTAAGCTAACTATTGAGGCATAAAATTGTTTGGGCATTGGAATTAAATTAGTTGTATGCTTTATTAAAGAGATTCGTTTTTTTAGGCTAGTCTCAAACAAGTCGGGGTGGAGGCTATTCCACAGTTAAGTTGCTAAGTAAAAAAGTGATCTACCACTGTTAAGAGGACTGTGATAACAGACCAGAATTTTCTGACTGTAGAGTGTGTGATGGACTGTAGTCGGATAAACTCTGGTATCACCATCAGGTGATGTTTAATCTGAGTTTGTGTATCACTAGAGTCCCCAAAGTCACATTAAATTGGAGTTTGTGTATCACTAGAGTCCCCAAAGTGACATTAAATTGGAGTTTGTGTATCACTAGAGTCACCAAAGTGACATTAAATTGGAGTTTGTGTATCACTAGAGTCACCAAAGTCACACATTAAATTGGAGTTTGTGTATCACTAGAGTCCCAAAAGTGACATTAAATTGGAGTTTGTGTATAACTAGAGTCCCCAAAGTGACATTAAATTGGAGTTTGTGTATAACTAGAGTCCCCAAAGTGACATTAAATTGGAGTTTGTGTATCACTAGAGTCACCAAAGTGACATTAAATTGGAGTTTGTGTATCACTAGAGTCACCAAAGTCACATTAAATTGGAGTTTGTGTATCACTAGAGTCCACAAAGTCACATTAAATTGGAGTTTGTGTATTACTAGAGTCCCCAAAGTCACATTAAATTGGAGTTTGTGTATCACTAGAGTCCCCAAAGTCACATTAAATTGGAGTTTGTGTATCACTAGAGTCCCCAAAGTGACATTAATTTGGAGTTTGTGTGTCACCACTGTATTCCAAACATTGAAGTCATTCACTTGACAATTTAAGTAATTTTTATTTGTATAGAACTTTTCACAATCATCAGAATTCTCATGCCAGTCATGCCTTAAATGTTTTATGGATAGTATTTTTGAAAATACATACAAATTGAACTAGAGAGTTGCAGGAAGTTGTCATGGCATGATTCATTGCAATAGAGACACTTGTTTTTAAAGTAATAATTATTAAATGTTTTATATATTTTTTTGAAATCATGGACAGGACCCTTTTTTTTTATTGATTATTGGCATTGGCCTACATCCTGTGCTCCTATTAATGACAATGCAGGTGTGATGGCCTAATTGTTAAAAGTAACCAATCATAAATGAGTAGGAAAAAAACTATTTTCTATTCTTTCAAAGACAGTTATGCAGTGGAAAAGCTTACCAATCCATAACCTTCAAATAGGAAAAAACAACTTTACCATGTCACACATTTACGTCATTTTCCAATATTTGAACTTGGAATTGTACTTCTGTTTCTAATTAGCATAAATTATATGTATCTTCTAAAAGTCCTTAAAGTATATCACAACCAGAGATTGTGTATCAACATAGTCCTCAAAGTTTCACTTGATCAGAGTTTGTGTTTGTCCTCAAATTGGACATAAAAAAATTACTGTCCCCAAAGTGAGGTAAAAAGTCAGGTCTGTAAAGAAGGTTTTAATTGAAAATATCAAGTGATATTTGTACTGAAGGCTTCATCTGTAGTGCAGTTATATCTTTCTCTTGTCTCTAGACCATTCAGAAAGGGATGTACCCAAAGGTAGGGTATTCAGTCATAGGTCCTCATTGGGGGGTTAAGTAGGTATGTGTGTGTGTGTGTGTGTGTGTGTTCGTGTTCACTGCTGTGTGTATGCACTTTGGATGGGTTAAAAGCAGAGCATGAATTCCACTTTTCACTTTAGTCTCTAAAATACATCGCAGTTCATCTAAATCTCACAAATCTCTGTTATAACACAATAAATATGTTGTGCATATTGAATCTTTTATAATGTCTACAATTTGTGTTACAATGAAAGGATTCGTGTGCACGCAGTTTTCAGCACTGCACTGCTCAACGCTGCAAACATGTGTTATAGCCTTGTTTATATTTTATATTAGTTCATGTTGCTTTTATGTAATAGATGAATAACAATTTATTTGTTTTAGATATTTTATGTTTAGACATTTCTATTTTGCGGGTGTCCCTTGAATCATATTCTCCCGCATCCCGCACACACACGAGTGTCTACCCGCCCTCACCAGCACTCGCCCATCTTGTCTCGCACCACACTCTGTTGTGTCGGTTCTAGCATCGGGTATGATAATTAAGTGGGGGCCAAACAGTTTAATGATTTAAACACTGAAAGAAGAATTTTAAAATTAACTCGATAGTGCAAAGTCAACCAGTGCAGTGAACGTAAAACTGGTGCAATATGATCCCGTTTTTTGGTCATTAAAAGCCTTGCAGCTGCATTTTGAACTATCTGCAAGTGGGTTATGGCTGACTGACCAATCCCAAAATACAGCAAGTTGCAGTAATCTAATCCAGATGTGATAAAAGCATGAATTACTTTTTCGAAATTTTTACTAGACAAAATAGGTTTTACTTTCACTAAAAGTTGAAACTAAAAAAAAAAAAAAAAAAAAAAAAACAAGACTTGATCACGTATTTATCTGTTTGTCAAATTTTAAACCATCAAAATAAATAACACCCACATATATATATATATATATATATATATATATATATATATTTTTTTTTTTTTTTTTTACCCAAGGCTTCACTGAAGAGGTTAAATCACCAAGATTTATTTTCAGTGTACTATGAGAATCTCACGGCCCAAACACAATTATTTCAGTTTTATCTTATTGAAATTAAGAAAATTTAAAGACAACCAGGCTTTCACATCAGACAGACAAAACATAAAAGCTTCCAGACCATTTGAACTCTGTTTTAAGGGCAAATAGATTTGAGTGTTGTCTGCATAGCGATGAAAAGCCAGACCATGCTTCCTAAAAATAGAACCCAATGGGAGCATGTACAATGAAAAAAAGAATAGGAGCCAAAATGGATCCCCGAGGAACACCACATGACAAAGAAGCTACCTCAGATGAGTGTTCACCAATGTTAACTCTAAAACTTAGATTGGAGACATATGGTTTAAACCATTCAAGAGCACTTCCTTTTATGCCTACAAAGTGCTCCAAGTGAGCAAGCAGGATAGCGTGGTCCACAGTGTCAAAAGCATCACTCAACTCGAGGAGAACAAGCACCACATGATCCCCAGCACCACCAGTTAATAGAATATAATTTAAAACTTTCAGAAGTGCAGTCTCAGTCAAGTGGTGTTTTCTAAAACCTGATTGAAAGACCTCAAAGATCTTATTTTCATCTAAAAAAAAAGTTGTAGCTGTTGAAGGACTACTTTTTCTAAGATCTTTGTGATAAAAGACAGATTTGAAATGGGTCTACAATTGGCTAAAACAAAAGGATCTAGGTTCTACCTCTTAAGCAAGGGATAGACTGTAGAATGTTTTAATGCATCAGGCACAGTACTACTCTCAAAACATCGATTTATCATGGTCACAAGATAGGGACCTACTGCATCAAAAACTTGTTTCAAAAGAATATGGTGAAATAAAATCAATGGAGGAGCCGGGCGGGCTTTAACTGACACACTATTTCTTGAAGATGTATAAAAGAAATAGGTTCAAACTGGCTGAACTCAACAGAACAAACAGAAGAAACAGAAGGATCAAAAGCATGTGGGGATATCCCCAAACTGATATCACTGATCTTATTAATAAAAAATCTAAAAAAAGTCATCACACATAGTTTTTGATACATCTGGGTACTCACAAACAGTTAGATTTACAACAGCGTTAAAAATAGTAAAAAGAGTTTTAGGTCTGTGGTAATTCTTGTCAATAATTGCCGTGAAATACCTGGATTTTGCTCCTCTGACTGCCTTCTGAAATATGAATAATGAATCTTTTAACATTTCAAAGAAAGTTTGGAGTCAAACCTTTTTCCACTTACGCTCCACTCTACTACAGATCTGCCTCAGAGAGTGTATGTTGTCATCAATCCAATCCAGAGTTAAGCCTGAACAGGAACTCCTCTGCATTCAAGTCACATTGACTGACATCTACTGATTTTATAGGGTCACAAAAAGCTAATGAAAAGGCTTTGCTAGTAGTATAGGTGATTAATCGAGATTGACGGGCAAGTTTAGTGACTTTATGAGTATTAGAAACCCAGGGAACAGAAAACATGACAGATTTATGGTCAGAAAACCCATTGTCAAATACCTCAAGATTGTACATAGAAAAGCCATATGTCAGCACAAGATCGAGTGTACGTCCCAACTGGTGAGTGGGAACAATTATGTTGTTCTAGATCTAATACATTTAGCAGAATAATAAATTATTTGGCTAATGGGTCCCCTGCGCAGTATACATGAACATTAACACCACCAAGAATCAACATTGTCATATTTCGGTGTAAATTCCCCCAAAAAGTCTGCAAACTCCTTTAAAAATGTTGTGTTGTGTTTTGGGGGGGTGGTATATGAGAGCAACCAAAAGTGGGAAGTTCAGATCCAGTGTAAATAGCTGCAGCTCAAAACTTTGATAGTCATTTATCACAGTTGACCAGCAAGAAAATTTGTCTTTAAAAATAGAAACCAAGCGTCCCCATGACCAGATTTACAAGGCAAATGAAAAAAAAAAGCATTTTGGGGTTAAAAGTTCAGAGAATGGCCTGAGATCCCCAGTAGTGATCCAAGATTCTGTAATAAATAAGAGATCCAGCTCCCGCAAAGAGAAAAAGTCATTAATAATAACAGTCTTATTTACTACTGATCTGGCATTTAACAATGCCATCCTACTCTCAGACGATACCTCAGACTGGCGTGCCTGGGAAAATGCATGAAGATGGTTCAAACACACTCATCCACGATGGACTCGGGGCGAGCCGTAAGCAGGAAACAGAGCATCTGCAGACAGAGTCAATGTAATATTTCAATTTCGTACTGGATCCAGGGAGCACCAGCGAATGAAGTAATCGCTGGCTAAACCCTTCCCATGGAGACCCTGAAAAGGCACGACTCACGTTGATGAGGCAGGTAGAGCTACAGCTTTACAGCAAGGCCACCTGGTCTTCTGCGCCATTTCCAATGCTTCCTCGCTGGTAGGGAACACGGCCAACAGCGAAGGTAGCCAGGTATTAACATCAGCATCAACATCAACATCAAAAACGGAGGAGGTGAGTGATATGAGCTATTTCGTGCTTGAAACAATAGATCGTTTGTACAAGGTTATAAGCTTAAAAGCATTGATTTGTCATAGACCAGTAATAACAAAATGCACTGTTAAATAGGACATAATACAGAGTAAAACAAACAAACTGAAGAATAGACCACGAGACCGATGGCAAGCCAAATACACCGGCACCGCCATCTTGCATCTTTACCTTAGTCTTTAAGATTCAGACTTTGACCTCAAGATTCGTCCTTACCTTAGTCCTTAAGATTCAGACTTCTTACCTCTAAGACCGTGTTATGATAACCTTATTTTTTTTCATTGTGAGTATTAGGCTTATTATTATTGCTGATCACTGTTGTTGTGCTATGATCATGGCCAGACTTACCATTAGGCTTGAGTGGGCTGCAGCCCATAGGCCCCGATTTGTAGGGGGCCACGCCTTTGCCCATTTACGATTGTTTGATTTGATTGTTATATGCCAGTCAGAATTCAGAAATTATTAGCCCCAAGATCTAAATGGGCCAGCCGGAGCTACATCTTACAACTACGACCTCCGAGGCCACAGTCAAACAGCATAAACTGGTATTTATGATTATTTCACACGTATCGCGTCTGCACCGATTTGTTTGTTATCACAAGGCTACTTTAAACAGCTCCATTAAGCCTTTAGCCCCAAAGAGCATACATTTAGAAAGATAATGATAAATTCTCAAACGTTCACACCTCATTTCTTTACAGAGGATGATTCAATATTACTATATTAATGTTCCAAACTATGCGATCATCTGACGAGTTTTGAGCGCTCTCTCTCGTCTTACTGCCATTACACATAGTGGGGAAGAAATGTCATCAAAATGATAAAAAAAAAAAAAAAAACGAGTTTCTGTTTTTATAACATAGTTATTTATTTACATTTACATTTACATTTAATCATTTAGCAGACGCTTTTATCCAAAGCGACTTACAAATGAGAACAGTAGAAACAATCAGATCAACGAGAGAACAACAACGGTATACAAGTGCTATGACAAGTCTCAGTTAGACTAGTACAGGACACGTAGCCAGAGTTTTTTTTTTTTTTTTGAATATGATAGACAAGAAAAAAGAAAAAGGTAAGTACTAGTATTAGTTGGTTAAGTGCAGGCGATTTTTGAAAATGAGTAACGACTCAGCTGTTCGAATTGAGATCGGGAGGTCATTCCACCAGCTGGGAGCAGTCCAGGAAAAAGTCTGTGAGAGTGATTTTGAACCTCTTTGGGATGGCACCACAAGGCGTCGTTCACTTGCAGAGCGCAAACTTCTGGAGGGTGCATAAGATTGAACTAGTGAGTTTAGGTATGTTGGTGCCGTGCCAGTGGTCGTTTTGTAGGCTGGCATCAGTACCTTGAATTTGATGCGAGCGGCTACTGGTAGCCAGTGTAACCTGATGAGGAGAGGAGTAACATGAGCTGTTTTTAGCTCATTGAAGACAACCCCCGCTGCTGCATTCTGGATCAGTTGTAGAGGCTTGATAGTACATGCAGGAAGGCCCGCCAGGAGAGCATTGCAATAGTCCAGTCTGGAGAGAACAAGAGCCTGGACAAGAATATTATTGGCTAGCTCTGACAGGAATGGTCTAATCTTCCTAATGTTGTATAAGGCAAATCTGCAGGACCGGGATTTATGCCTGTGATATAGAATTTATGATCGCAAATGTACAATAAACAACAACTTACAGAGTAACTTTCAGACACAAAATTCTGTTTTGCTCAGTCAGAAAGAAAATAGAACAAACAGCAGAACCGCTGCGTCTCCGAACAACAGTGTTTTGTTCCTCAGCGTTACACGGACCAGAAAATGATTCAATCAGGCTGTAAGTGCAGTAGTTTAAGTTGAATGAATCAGCTTTTTAAACTAATCGGTTGATTGAACTTACTCATGCTGCCACCTACTGGGGGTTGTAGTTTCATATTTAAAAAAGTAGCTCATTTCATTTTTTGCCGTCATTTAATATTTCTACATTAAAATGTTATATTTAAACTGAACATTTATGCACAATCCATCTATGAATTTTGTTGATAGTGTTTTCATTTGATTGTTAATAGCCAGCATGTATTTTTAATTGATTGAATTTATTGATTAAATAAGAACCTGACATACAGTAAGAGGACACAGATATGACAATAACTTTTATAATATTGATAAGCCAACATCTCTGGCTGTTTTTTTTTTTTTTTTTGGCTTAAAGTTTGATCTCTCAACTGAGATAGAACAGATCCTGTTTATTATATTATAATGAATATTTAATATTACATTTAAACTTTGACTATAGCATAGACATGTTGCATATTAATTGTACAATTTATGAACCTCAAAGCATATGCTTGTGTATTTTGTATTACTCCATAATAATGTTCTATTTGAGGGCATTTGTAGTATAGGTATAGGGCCCAAACATAACCTAAAGTCCAGGGGCCCCTGTCCCCCTAAGTCCTGCCCTGGCTATGATATTGTAATATTTACCATTATATATTTAGAGGAGTAAGCCTATATAAAAGTTTATGAAAGTGTCACTCCACAATACAATGGCAAAAATATATAAATATTTATAATATTTTTATGTTACATTAATCAGTGTCTCTAACACACATTCCTAATTGTGCGTTCACACCGCCACCGTCAAGAGCATCAAAGTGGCTGGAAGTCATTCATTTTCAATGTGAGCCACGTCGAGAAGCAGCGAGCAGCAGCGTGGCTCGACTTTGGACGTTGAGAGCGTTGAGGAGAGTTGAAATCAGTTTAACTTTATGATAATCAGCTATGACGCGAATCGGCTGCAACGAATCGGAACGTAGAAGTCCATGGCTTGAGAGGATTCCAGAGAACACAGACCTGTAAACTTTGGTTCCAACCACATAAGTTCCCAAGCAAAATGGAGGAGAAGTTGATTATTGCCGTGGCGGGTTTCCCATTAATCTACGATTTGTCCCTGTTTGCGTACAGGGACATAAATTAAAAAAAATGATGCGTGGACCAAGGTGTCTGATATTGTTGGTGTTCCTGGTGAGCTGCTGATGTGCATTGACATTATAGGAATAATAATCTAATGATATCATAAATAATAGTATTATAGTCCCAGTTCACTTTTTAACCTTTAAATCAATTTTCCTGATTATACTTAAATTAAGTATGTTTATACCTGATTATACTTACTTAAGTAACATTTTCAATGCAGGACTTTGAGCATTTTTACAGTGTGGTATTAGTGCTTTATACATTATTAGGTAAATGATCTTAATACTTCCACAACATTTAATGAGGTTAACTTATAACGTTACCCTCCTTGTGGTCAGTCTGCACAAGATGAACAAGCTTGTTTGCTATGCGGCCACTTTAAACACAAGATAAGCATTCGATCTACGTCAGAGCGTCCATGAATCTTTCTACAGCATTGTTGGCAGCGCAGCCAGAGCAATTTTTGATGCTCTTGATGGCGGCTGTGTAAATGCACAGTAAGGAAAGGATAGACCAGACGACCATACTAAACAATATTTAGACAGACTTAAAGAATCTATTCTTGTGCTCGTATTATTTCAGTTATTTTTCCTTTAATGTAAATAAACATGTGCAAACAATATACTTGCTCTTGTGAATTTATTTTTATGTTAATTACATTGTGCGAGCTGTTTCCTTAATACTGCATGGTTTATATACATGTTGCTGCTGACTGGGCTGACATTTTTGACAAACCCACAAAACAAGAGAAAACGTATCTCAAACCCTGTTGCACACCATTTCCAGGAAACATGTCGTTCAACCTGGAAATCATAGCAAAATGTTGCGCACTGGTATGAGCTTGAACTTGCCCCTGGATCAATGCAATTTGTATTAATACTACAGTTACTATATCAAAATTAATGATGTGTTCACAAGTATTCCTCTCATTTTGGTTAAAAAATCTCTTAATTATAAAAAAAAAAAAAAAACTGTTATGTCCCTGATATATGTTTATTTCAACTATCATTGTGTGTATATAATCTTTCTGTCTGTATGTATAGACATGTTTGTGTTCCACATGGTTGTGTCCTCCATTAACCAATTGGATGGTTGTGTCCTCCATTAACCAATTGGATGGTTGTGTCCTCCATTAACCAATTGGAGGCAGTGATTGGTCCTGCTAAGCACCTTTCCCAACGACGGCCCCAAATATTCATTCAGAGACTTCGTGCTTTGCTGACTTCATGTTTTGCCCTCACTCTGATTGATTGTGTTTTTCTCTGCCATTGTTGGTTTCATCATCGTTTGATCATGGAAAGAGTGTCGTGCCCGAGAGATATATTGAGTGTAGTGAAACTGTGAGTGTTTGCTTTTGTAAGTCTAATATCGGACTCTCTGGTTTATCTGAGCATTGCCTGTTTGACAACTTGAATTGCAATTCTCATTTGTGTCCGCTACGAGACTTTGTAAATACCTTTTTAAATAATTTTGTAAATACACTTTGCCAAATTAAGGGACGTAAGGGGGTTAGACACCAATTTATTTGTACATCTTTTTCACTTTGTTTATGGTTGAGGGAGTTAGAGCTAACTTGTTTTTTGTTTCCTTTATTTTCATTTGAGGTGAGGTATAACTGCTAAAAGTTGTTTGTTTTGTTTATGGTTCTGGCCTTGTCTGCCCCTGAAAATATTCCCATTCAAAGAAAATAAAGTTTTGTTTATTTGGCATCTCTCTGGTGTCTGGACCCTTTTCTCTCTTTCTGTTACGGCTAACCCCATAATGATAAAAAAGTATATATATATATATATATATATATATATATATATATATATATATAGCGTGTTGAACAGAAATATATAGCTGTTTAACAAAAATAGATAGATAGTGCTAATGCAATATGGCATAATGTATTTCATGTCTAGATGAGGAAAAGGTCAAAGAAATGATATTAGTACTTCTTAAAATACATGAAGTGATCTTTTTTACCCTTTTAACTGTATTTGCCTAGCTAGGGATGTCCATGAAAAATTACAGGCATATAATTTAATGTCCCTGCATTCTGTTTCCTTCAGCCTTTTTCCAAAGTGGAATAAGCCTGAGAAGCACATGTAAAATTCTACATTTAATTTATAAATAGCCTAGAGAATAAACTTCTTTTTGATATTTTCAGTTTCCAAGCCAGCCAAAGTTGTTATTTCCATTTACACTTGGCTTTTTTTTCTTTTCTGCAAAATGAAATGAGAACAATTTTTGCATAAGTGCCCCAATGCATTTCTCATGCATTGAAGTCTTGGTTTGGCATCAGTGTTTAAAACTGACATGTTTATATTAAACTGCATTTATGTGTTGGCCTACAATTGGGCTGTGGGACAAATTTGTTAAATTCAGTTTATGTCCTTGCTGAAAATATCATATCAGGAAAAAAAAAAAAAAAGACTGACAAACAATTACATCTTTCTATTATGCTGGCTAATCAGCTAATGACAGGCACATTAACTGTGAGGATTGGTGGCTTGTTATTAACAGACAGCTCATGCTGAGCTATGGTTAATTGAAGAAGGCTGGTAAAAACTGAAAAAATGGACTCTCACAGTTATGATAAACCATATTGCTGACACACTGAGCTCATGACAGCCACTAATGGGGAATGATTCCTGCTGTTTTATGTCAGGCCATTGCTAAAGAGAACTATGGTACCCCTTAAAAGTTTGTGTGTGCAAGTGCAGTACTTAATTGTATCAATAATTCTTTCATATCAAAAACATTTTTTTCCTGTGTGGGGTTCGTGAATTTTCTATAGTTCTTTGGGGGGAAAAAAAACAACAACAAAACAAAACAAACAAATACCATTAATAATAGTAACAATAATAGTAATAATTTTAAAGTTACAAAAGGTTTTAGTATTGAATAGCAGTCCTGAACGAGCAGTATTTTTCAAACACAAAACGGAAACATTCCTATCATCGCTGTTTTTATATAGTCAAAAACAAAGGCCAACAGATACATGAGTGCACTTTGTTGAGAAACGTTGTGGTATTTTAATAAAAAATGCTTGTTAAGAACCTGCTCTGCCCTTTCGTGATTTTGCTCATGAATTTCCTCACGTTTCGTGCATAGATTTTCTGTCGCAAGGGGTATGGGAGCCAGAAAAGTTGTGTTTGAAATGGCGTTCCTCTCTGCCTTGCCTCTCTCTGGCAGAATCAATCACAGCTCAGTCTGTGCATCAGTTATGTTTCATAGATTGGTCAATACTTATGCCAGCTCCTCAGGAGGAGAGAGGGAAAGTATAGAGACCTGCCAGCTGTCTTTAAATTGTTAGCTGTCATTTGCATTGGTGACAGTAACATCAGGACGCTGATAAATCTGATCCACTGGGCCACGCAGGTAGCATTTATATTGATAAGAAAAGGTCTTTTGAGAAAAAAAAAATAAAAAATAGGAGACTCGTTATACATTATCAGAGGAGAAGAGAGTGCATGAAGGATAAACATGGTGTTGCATGGTGTTGATTCTTTAACAGAATTATGACATCAAATATGAGGCAATCAAATGTAGTGTAAGAAGCAATTAAGTTTCATAAGGGACATGCAGTAACTCGCATCCTGTACCACCAAAATATTGCTCTTGTTACATTCTTGTGTTATTGTATAAACAGGTGTTTGTATAAATGGATGTATTTATTTGTTTGATTTTTACTAATATTAATTATATTTATTTCCTGAATTTTGAGGTAAAGCTTGACACATCACATTAGTTGAGTCGACTACCATTTGGGGAACATGTCTTACCTATAATAATTAATGGCTTTTGCAGAAAAAAAGAAAAGAAAAAAAAAAGAAAAGAAAAGAAAAGAAAAGAAAATTTAAATTAATATACATAAACACAAATCTAGATTATTATTATTATTTTTTTTTTATTTATTTTTTTTTATTCAAAAGCATTTAAGGTGATTGAATCACCCTAAATAAATTAGATTATGCAAAATAAATAAATAAATAAAAGTGTAGCTCCTTATGGTAACAATTGCAGGATACTGTTTTTTTTTTTTTTTTTTTTTTTTTTTTTGCAGTAACACCCTTTCATTCCCCTATTTATTAATTCATTTAACATTAATGAGCACAGTTAATTTGTTTGGGAAATTATTGCTTATGGCTTGTTACCTATTGTTGAAAATAACACTTTTTTTTTCTTTATTTTTATATCCTGAGAGTTTAATTAGCTGTTGTTTTGCATTACAAAACCAATTCAAACTATCACCTAACATCAATGAAAAATTATTATTTATAGACGTAAAGCGGTGTGGAAGGCTAGCCAGGGGAGTAAAAAAAAATATATATATATATATAGATATTGTAAATATGTGTAATTTTGTTAATGAATACACCTCTATTCCTCACTGAAACTATCAATTCCAGGGCGGAATTCATATTTCACTCATCTGACAACACAATTGATAGCTCACCTGGAGAGATTTGGGGGAAAAGAAAAAGAAAAACTGAGGCATATTGTTTCCACACCGTGCACCGGCACACCGATATAGAGGAACATTTGGGGGTTTGGGTCCATGGTGTGATGGATATTGAGGGCTGAGCGTGTTTAGGTAGCAAGTGTGAAGGCTTGGTCAGCATGCAGGGCCAATGACACAGTTATTATGAAGATGAATGCAGGCCTGCACCTTAGTTCCAAGCCAGGCTTCTCCTTAGAGAAGAGTGAAAACTATAGATCTGGATGCAGCACGCAAGATCACATCACATAATTTGCTTGCATACAAACAGATTCTCCGGATAACACTCTCAAAATCTGTGAAAATTATAATTATAATTTTTATTTTTATTTTTTAGCTAAATTTCTACACTGTAAATGTATGATAAGCACACTAGAATAACATGCTGCCGCTGATGAAGAGGTGCTACACAAAAGCACATCTTGTCTGGGAATGGGAGGGAAGGTTAGCAGGTGGCTTGCTGAGCTGAATGAAGCAAAAGTGATTTGTACAGGTTGCTGCTCAGGCCGGGCCACCCACAAAGGTCCAGTCCCAATCAAACCCTCTCCCAGCAGCATACTAGACACCATATTGACTTGACTGCATTGATCCAGAATGTCAGTCTCACCAGTAGGCCAGCATTTAAATTAAAACTAATATGCTTTTTTCGATTTGCTAATTTGCCAGCCTTTTTAACCATAAATTAAATAACTTTCTGTTTGAAGGCACTAGGACTGCAGGTCTATGGCATAATAAAATAAAATAAAAGAACTATGGGCCCATTAAGCTGGTAATTGGCAAGTGTTTTCATTTCATTAACCATGACTGAGGTACCCTTGAGCAAGGCACCGAACCCCCAACTGCTCCCCGGGTGCCGCAGCATAAATGGCTGCCCACTGCTCCGGGTGTGTGTTCATAGTGTGTGTGTGTTCACTGCTGTTTGTGCACTTTGGATGGGTTAAATGCAGAGCACGAATTCTGAGTATGGGTCTCCATACTTGGCTGTATACTTCCCTTCACTTAATAGGTATTTGTATGCAATGTTTACACATTTGATTTTGCATGTTTGAATTTAAAATGAAACATACTTGTAGGGATGTCCCGAAAAGCAAATCTGTATTCGGAAAGGCAAGGTAAACAAATAATGTGTTGTACGGAGCCACTAAAGGGACATAATTTTTACATAACAGTACATACAATTTCACTTACCACATTAACAGAGAGAGGTAAGGAGAGATGACTGATAGGACGATGGTGAATAATCTGCACATCCTGAACACCACTGGCAAACATCTAATCTTGTGAAATGAGTGGTAAGTAATGCCGCTCCATAGTAGAGTAGGCTACGTGTGAACGCAAATCTTGAAAGTGAAAGTAAAAAGCCAACGCCGATTTATAAGTGATTTCAATGTCCTGCACCTTAGCCGTCAAAGATCGCAGACGGCCCCAGATTATTATTGTTTCACTTTCACAGCACGTTAAACATCACTCTCTTACTTGATCTGGAGAAACTGTGCATCAGATGAAAGTTTAAAGACTCTAGCTTCGATATTTGACCACTGTTTTGACAAAACATTGTTGCAGTGACAGTTATTTATTAATTTATGTCAGGAGTGCAAAATAACAAATCCGTATTATGCCAAATTTTGAATAGAAATTCACCACTCATTCATATTCAGTCACGTCAGCAGTGGTTTATTTGTGTTCACATAGACTCACTGAACAGCGTCAAAAAGGGTTTATAGACCAAGATGCATATCTACGGAGATATATTGATATATTTACTGATGTTTACTTCATATTTCTTCAGACAGAATAATCATTTCTATTCATTTTCCACTGATTTACGCGATCTGATGATAAATAGCCTCTCCCCAGCGCTGTATGTGTGTGTGCCGAGCTTCGTGCACGCGCTGTGTCTCACACAGACTCTGATTCGTCCTTCGCCTTGTCAATCTTAGAGTCCCATAACAAGACAACGTCACATCGTGTCACATGCTTCATGTACACTTCCGCATTGATATCTGACCACAACAACACAGATACACCTCTGTACCCACGACATATCCAAAAAATAAACACGCGATTACGATAGTAAAGCTTGGTATGGCGATTTTCTTGAGATTTCGGGCATTTTTATAGAAAATATTGAAAATGTACATCTGAAATGCTAACTTGTGCAGCGATGTAAAAGGCTATAAATAGCATATTTTTACAACAGTAAACGACCAAATTCCACTTGTGCTCGCAAAAGGAAGTTATTACAAACACTCGATCGGGGTTTAAAGTGAGTTTTGAGTAAAAGTGTACTAATAATTTCATAAATAGTCTGATATAGCTTGATGCTAACGTTAGCTCTAATGCCTGCTAGATAACAGGTGCGGTTCTTCTTCATAATGCATTTTTTTCATAATAATTCACGTAAGGTCGTAAGAAAATGTTTTGTTGTATTTTTATAGTAAGGCTTTTAATAAAAGTGGGGCAAATGAATACTGGAACTGAAGATTTGTGTCTTTGTAGACCTTAAAAAATACCACAACAAAGGCTAATAATGGCGGAATAAAAACAAAAAAAATAATGATAAAAGAATAATGCGGATAATGTGTCATACCTGGCGGAGGTGTGAAAGGATCGTTTCGTGAGAACAATAGAATCATGAATGGAGGATCGTTCAGAGCCAAATAAACACGAGAAAGCATAAATGAGAGCTTAACATGTGAGTTTACAGAAGATGACAGGGGTCATAAAATCAATCCGATTAGCCTTCTATAAAAAACACACGACATGGCCTTAGAAAATATTTCATAAAATTCACAGTTTTACAGATTATATTATGAAATTTCAAATGAAGCATTGGTAGACTTGTGGCTTTAGCTACACTATGTTTCTAAACACATATCCTACATCAACAATTTTTTAAATACATTTAAAAAATATGTTTTTCATATTTCTATTTTTGTTTTTATGTTTGAGTTTATATATCTTTATTATCATAACAGTCTGAGTAATTCTGATTCCTGAACAGTAAACTTTGAAGTGTCAGCTTTGTGAACATATGTTGATTATGTATCTAATCAGAAAGAATCATGAGCAGAAACCTTTTTATTTTGGGTATGTCATTTCTGTCTCTATGCTGAAAATGGGGGGTAACTGGTAAGGGGTTAATAACGATTCCCTGATGCCCGCAATTTATATACAGGATAATTACCCAACAATTCCCTTTAGGGGTGCCGCAGTACGTCATTAACTTTCCGAATACCGTATTTGGATTCGGGCTCTGAACATATTTACAGTATTTAGAATGTAGTGCAATTTAGCTGTTTGTATATTTAAAGTATGTTTATATGGTTATTACCCATTCAAAAGTTTGATATTAGCAAAGTTTTTAATGCAGCTCATAAAGACTGTCTTTATTTGATCAAAAATACAGTAAAACAGGGATATTATGAAGCATTATTACAATTTAAAATAACTGTTTTCTATTTTAATATATTTTAAAATGTATTTTATTCCTGTGATGGCAAAACATACTCGTTACTAACGTAACCTCGGCTCCCTGAGATACAGAATGAGTACTGCGTCTTATTAAAGACGCTTATGGGGAAAACTCCCTTTTCTCCGATGACTGAAGCCTTTTTAGTAACGCAGTGTAACTGCACAGCCATTGGTTTGTGCAGTGAATATAAAACCAATATCGGCAGCGGAGCTATCTGGCTATATAAGCGGCACATCACCATAGGTAGTCAGCGCTGCCGAGGCTCGGGCTTAGGAGCCATGGGAGCAACTGGCAGCGCAGGCTTTGTGGGATGCTGAGTCAGCACATTTTTGGGGTGACTAGAAGCAGCTGTTGAGCTGGAGCACTTTGGCAGGAAATGTCACATTGACTAGGATGACTTCTGTGCAGTGAAAAAGCGTTCAGCGAAGCAGGCCAGTAGGGGAAACCGGGGAGTCAAGGAAGGGAACTTTATCAACATCCTTGATCTACGTGAGGTTTAGCCGTAAGTGGCGCTCCAGCACTACTAGGCTGGCCAATGATCTGCCGATCACCTGCACTGTCATCTTGGTGGTGCGAAGGGCCAGGTCGGTCGCGCTGCGCAGCTCTTTGAAAGCCATGGGATCTGGGCCAGCTCGTCCATACAATGGAGGAGTTTGGCCTGGAAGACCTGTAAGACTGCCATGGATTGGAGCACCAAAGCCACCTGTCCAGTAGACGAGTAGCTTGTCAGGCGAGAGCCAAAGTAGTCCTACAGTACATGGCTTGGATGGATGGGCAGCCTTTGCCTTCCAACCGATATCCGAGGGTGGGCAGAGATGCGCGGCCACAGACTCATCCAGGGGAGGCAGCTTGTCGTACACTTTTTATTCGTGCTGTCGACAGTCATGAGGGCGGAAGAAGAAGAGGCACGGAGACGAGCTGAGTAGGGGGCACGCCAAGACTTGGTGATCCCATCGTGGACCTCCGGGAAGAATGGTGAAACTCATTGACGGGGCACCCCACACCCACCCGGCAAGAACCACTCATCCAATTGGCTGCAGGTGGGCTCCTCAGGCGGGGACCACTCCAGACCCAGCTCCTCTACAGCCTCTGACAGGACGCAGAATAGTTCAGCGTCCATGCCCGGGCTGGATGTGCTTGGCTGTGCAGATGGCAAGGGGGCGGTCCTGACATACGAGCCCGACAGCTCTTCCGCATCTGAAGCCTCTAGTAATGTGCTGTCATCCAAAGGGTCACACTCACTCCCTCCAAATGAGACCATGTCGCTCGCAGCCGCAAAGGGACGCTGGTCTGGAAGGGAGAAGTGGACAGGAGAACCTTCTCTGTATGGAGAGAGTGAGGCATGCGGGGGCTCAGCCGGTGTGGGCTCACTCTTTGCCGAGCGCTGAGTTCCTCTGCCCCGCAGCTTTTTCTTCACAGGCAGAAAGCGGGAGGGTGCGAGGGGCGGAGTCGCTTTCTGAAAAGAAAACTTTCCGCGAGCGCAGAGAGGCGAGACTCATATCCTCACAATGAGGACATTCCGTCTCGGTGAGCGCAGCTTCAGCGTGGGCGGAGCCAAAGCATGAAACGCACTCACCGTGACCATCAGCGGTGTGCAGGGGAGCCCTGCACGAGTGACAGAATTGGGGTGGCATTTGAAACAATGGCGGAAATTTGCTTTTTGAAATTTACTCTTTGAAATTTGCTCTTTTAATCCGCCGGATAGCAGCAGGGAACCGGAGATGTCGCTGCTGCAGGAAGCTGTAAGAAAGGCCAAGCAGGAAGAGGTCTCTCGTTCCGATGCAAGGCTTGATCACGACGAAGACCTTCTCAGTCTTGTAGAGCGAAGATCTGTAGTCTTAGCTGAAGCATAATAATCTGAGGATCCTATGGTGATGTGCCGCTTAAATAGCCAGATGCCCCCGCCAATTCTGCCGGGCTTTGGCGGGCTTTACCACCATAGTCTCGTGCATTGGTTTGTTTTATATTCACTGCACAAACCAATGGCCGTGCAGAAACACTGTGTTACTAAAAAAGCTTCAGTCATCAGAGAAAAAGGAGTTTTCTCCATAAGCATCTTTAACGAGACAGTACGAGTGAAGTATAGACAGGGAAGTGAAATTTCAGATTCTTCAGAAATCGTTCTAAACAGGTGTGCTGCTTAATATTATGTGCAAACAAATTAAAACATTATAGTCATGTCTGGTTTGTGGTTTTGTTTCGTGTTCATGTTTCCTGTCTTTTATTTTAAAGTTAAAATTGTTCCCCTCGTGAGATTTTACCATGTTGTTTCTTTGTTATACTTGTCAAGTTTACATTGGTTTATGGTCTTATTTTGTAATGCTCTGTCCTCTAATTGATTCACTATCATTTCTTGTTTTCTCGCTTAGTAGTTTTGGTTTTTATTTAGCACAGTGGCTAGATTAACAAATAAACAGACGCCACCCGATCTAAATATTCCCTCACAGTTAAATAGTAATGACTTTATGAATTTCTTCACTAATAAAGTAGATAACATCAGAAATACAATAGCAAATGTAGATTCTAAAGCGTCTAATACTTTAATTTTATCCATCACACCCAAAGATAAACTGCAGTGCTTTACAACTATAGGACAGGAAGAGCTAAATAAACTTATCACTGCATCTAAACCAACAACATATTTATTAGATCCTGCAGAGTTGTTACCTGTAGCAGAAAAAACGCTTCTCAATATTATTAACTCGTCATTATCTTTAGGTCACGTCCCAAAACCATTCAAGCTGGCGGTTATTAAGCCTCTTATTAAGAAACCACTTGATCCTAGTGAACTGGCAAATTACAGACCCATTTCAAATCTTCCATTTATGTCTAAAATTTTAGAAAAAGTTGTGTCTGCTCAATTGTGCTCCATACTGCAAAAAATGACCTCTATGAAGAATTTCAGTCGGGTTTCAGGCCCCATCATAGCACAGAAACTGCACTTGTTAAAATTACAAGTGACTTGCTTCTTGCATTAGACCAAGGCTGCATTTCATTGCTAGTTTTACTTGATCTTAGTGCTGCGTTCGACACCATAGATCACGACATACTCGTAGATAGATTACAAAACTATACAGGTATCCAAGGGCAGGCTTTAAGATGGTTTAGATCCTACCTGTCCGATCACTACCACTTTGTTTATTTAAAGAGCAGGTCAGATGGTATTTTAAAGTGTCCCAATATTGTATTGGAGTCCCCTACATCAGGTTTAAATGCATCTAAGGTCAGAAAACATTGTAATTTTCTCAGAATATACATTTAATATTAGAGTCATTTGCAAATGATTAGGAAATGATTAGTTTCCTAATCATTGGCAAATGATTAGCCAGTTAGCCAGCGCTACCATTGACAAAGCACCTTTACATAAAACAACAATATAGTCAATCCGTTCTTATAATGACATAAAATACAAAAACACTTATGCAAGCGAATCGTGCCCACAGCTAAAGTTTAGCTGCTAAACTGTGAACACTAGGTGGATACGTTAGCCGAGCGCTAACGTGACTAACTGATTAAACAATACAGTTTGTAAACCAAAATATGTCTACTGTAATGTTTGAAGAACGACAGACAAAAGACGCTTGGTCTTAACTTTTAATCAGAACGCAGAACAGTTACAATTTGCAATTAGACGGATGTACTGTCACTTCCTATGCTGTCAAAAATCTGGGTGTTATATTAGACAGTAACTTGTCTTTTGAAAATCATATTTCCCATGTTACAAAAACAGCATTCTTCCATCTTGGAAACATTGCCAAGCTACGAAACATGTTACCTGTTTCTGATGCAGAAAAGCTAGTTCATGCATTCATGACCTCTAGACTGGACTATTGTAATGCACTGCTAGGTGCTTGTCCTGCATCCTCAATAAACAAGCTACAGGTAGTCCAAAATGCAGTGGCTATAGTCCTTACCAGGTCAAGAAAATATGATCATATTACCCAAATTTTACAGTCTCTGCACTGGCTACCTATTAAGTTCCGTATCAGGTACAAAATGTTATTACTTACTTATAAGGCCCTTAATGGTGTAGCTCCTGTGTACCTAACTAGTCTTCTACCACGCTACAATCCACCACGCTCCCTAAGGTCACAAAATGCTGGACTTTTGATAGTACCTAGGATAGCAAAGTCCACTAAAGGAGGTAGAGCTTTTTCGCATTTGGCTCCAAAACTCTGGAATAGCCTTCCTGATAATGTTCAGGGTTCAGACACACTTTCTCTGTTTAAATCTAGATTAAAAACATCTTTGGCCAAGCATTCACATAAAGTATCCAACAAACAATCACTTAATTCATATATAACCAAACAAAATCTCATAACTATTCTTAAACTAATTAAAAACAAATTAATTTTACTTGGTTAGAACAGAAGCTACGCTAATTATGTCTTTATTTGTTTCTCTGTTTTGCCACGGGATTTACATTCTGTCGTATGCACATAAACTGACAGTCACCACTGCTGAGCTACTCCTAAATATTGTAGAAACTTAATTTTCTGTAAAGTTGCTTTGCAATGATTTGTATCGTAAAAGGCGCTATACAAATAAACTTGAATTGAATTGAATTGAATCTTGTACAAGCTGGCGTGCCAGATCCTTCTGTGGGTTCATGGGAAGCCCCTCTCACTAAGAGCAGTGTATATTCCTGGGTATCTCAATCAGGGGGCAGACATCCTGTTGAGGCAGGGGCTGAGGCCTGGGGGATGGAGACTCCACCCAGAGGTGGTGGAGCTCCTTTGGAAGGAGTTTGGTCAGAAGGAAGTGGATCTATTTGTGTCGCACACTGTCCACTCTGGTTCTCCCTCACGCATTCAGCTCCACTTGCTCTGGATGCCATGGTGCAGATGTGGCCGAGGCTTCGTCTGTACACTTTTCCCCCGATTGATCTGCTCCCGGGAGTTCTGGAGAGAGTACGCCGGGACGGGGCCCGTCTGCTGCTAGTAGCCCCGTTCTGGCCAGACCGAGTATGGTTCTCGGACCTGGTGTCCCTCCTCGACGGCTCTCCACTGGAGATTCCGATAAGGGGGTACCTCCTCTCTGAGGCAGGGGACACCATTCTTCACCCCCGCCCAGAGTTGTGGAACCTGTGAGCATGGCCCCTGAGGGGGCACAGCTCCTAGCATCTGGTCTCTCAACTGAGGTTGTCGAGACCATTCTCCAATCCAGAGCTCCATCTACGAGGAAATTGTATGCCTTGAAGTGGAAACTGTTTACTTCTTGGTGCAGACAGCGACTGCAAGACCCAGTCTACTGCCCAGTTGGTACAGTTCTGCAGGAGTTTTTGCAGGAGTGATTCTCTGCAGGGTTATCTCCCTCCACTTTGAAGGTATACGTGGCGGCCTTAGCTGCTTACCACGCCCTTCTGGCTGGTCAATCATTGGGAAGACACCCACTTGTAACTTGTTTCGTCCGTGGCTCCCTGAGGCTGAGGCCAGTACAGTGTACTAAGGTGCCCTCATGGGACCTGGCTGTGGTTCTGGAGGGCTTGTACATTGCCCCCTTTGAACCCATAGAAGAAGTTCCAGTCAAGTTTCTCACGCTCAAGACTGTTTTTCTCCTCATTATTTCCTCACTTAAAAGGATTGGTGATCTCCAGGTGGCACTTTCTATTTCGTGCCTGGAATTTGCTCCAGGCATGGTTAGGGCATTCCTTTACCCGAGGGTCAGGTATGTCCCTAAGGTGCCCACTTCTTCGCCAGGGCCTATAGTACTTCAGGCATTCTGTCCTCCTCCGTTCCAGGAAGTAGGCCAAGAAAGGCTTAATCTGCTCTGTCCAGTTCGAGTACTGGACCCTTACGCACACAGAGCTGCCCTGTGGTATCAGGCAGATTAGCTGTCTGTTTGCTTTGGTCCACCCAAGTAAGGATCTCCGGTGACCAAGCAGACTAAGAGTAGGTTGGTGGTCGAGGCCATCTCACTAGCCTATGAATCCTCTGGCCTCCCATCACCTTTGGGGGTCAGAGCGCACTCGACCAGGAGTATGGCGGCCTCCAAGGCTTTCAGCTTGGGTGTAGCCTTGCAGGACATCTGTGCTGCAGCGGGCTGGTCCTCTCCGCACGCCTTTGTCCGGTTCTATAATCTAGACCTGGCATCTACCCCAAGGTCCCAAGTTCTCTCTTCGTGATGTGCTCAAGAAATACACACACAGACAGGGACTTGCTCATATGGCGAAGTGGTTATTCTCGTTCCCAAAGTGTTTTCTCGACACAGCTCGAGTTCCTGAAGGGGAACGTCTCAAGGTTACGTATGTGAATGAGACGCTGCGTCTCTTTGCCATACTCCCTGCATCCCTGCAGGTGCTACTTCATCGAAGCTAACTTGCGTGTCTGCCGGATGCGCTTTTATACTTCCTGGTTGCTCACGTCACCCTGCTCGTGACGTCCCGCTGTTCCATTGGGTTGTTTCACGCAGGGGCGTTCCCAAAGCATTTTCTCGACGCAGCATCTCATTCCCTTGGGGAACCATGGTTACATACGTAACCTGGAGACATTTTTTATTATGCGTATCCTCAGCCGCTCACCACCTCTCTGTAGCCAAAGAGATGTCGGTGACAGCCATCAAATAGGAGCACTGACAAAAAAGATAACAAAGCTGAGATGCCCAGCTAGCAGGTTGGGGATAACATGGGTGATCATCTGTCTAAAATATTGTTCCAGTGACACTGGACTATTATTGTCATTATTGCGTGTCAATAGCTTTTGCTCTCGCCGCTGTCAGTTCGGCAACCGTGGCGACCTGTGTCTGATTCTTGCTCACTGCAATCAAGAAAACAACAGGTGGCTGTGTCTCATAGGTGAACCTAGAATCTGTCAGAGGAACAGATGGAAATTCATAAACAATACACCTGACTCCATGCCGTCCTGTGGGGAATTCTTCCAAAAGAAAACCTGCAGTCCCTTGTTTCACCCATCACAAACATGCATACAAATGTAAAGAGGTGTTTTCTGTAATCAGGGTCATGATAGACCTCAAAAGAAAATTGTATTGCGCAGTGGTTCCTCTTTTGTATTACAGGATATTTTGTGGATTTCTTACTGGTGAAATGAGCCATTTCTGTATCACTAGCATCATCAAATGGAATTACAAATATAATGACTACAGGTTTTCAAAAAATAAAAAAACACATTTTTCCATTGGTCAGATATACAAATAAAAAACAGAGTTCTGCCTCAAACCAAAATCATAAATACCTTTCAGATGGCTTATTTATTTAGTGTGGCTTACTTTTATTGTCTCTGAATATTTCAAGGAACAGTTCACCCAAAAGTAAAAAACACTCACCCTTATGCCATCCAAAATGTAAATTAGTATGTTTCTTCTTCGGAATGGATTTTGCTGAATTTCTTCAAATCTGTTCCAATGTATATTAAGAATGTCGGTAACACTTTACTTTACGGTTCATTAGTTTACATTAGTTAACTACTTTAGTCAACATGAAATAAGTATTAACAATACTTCTACAGCATTTATTAATCTTAGTTAATGTTGATTTCAACATTTTCTAATGCATTAGTAAAATCAAAATTTGTGCTTGTTAACATTAGTTAATGCACTGTGAATTAACATGAACTAACAATGAACAGTGTCTCCAGGTTACGTATGTAACCATGGTTCCCCGAAGGGAATGAGACGCTGCGTCCAAAAACACTATGGGAATGCCCCCAGTGTGACCTTGCTCTGAATCACATGTGTAATCAGTCCAGTGGAAGGTCTAGACGTCATAAGCGGGTGACATAGCCACCAGGAAGCTATAAAAGCACGTGAGGTGGAACCGGCGTTAGCTTCAAGGAATGAAGCAAGCACTCGCAGGGATGCTGGAAGTATGGCTCTAAGACCCAGCGTCTCATTCCCTTTGGGGAACCATGGTTACATACATAACCATAACATAAGACATTCCCCTTCAGGAACTCGAGCTGCGCCCGAAGACACTATGGGAACGAGAATGCCCACACCACCAGACTTGCAAATCCCTGTCTAATGCACAGCAAAATATCCAGTGCTGTTTTGAGTTGTTTTTATGGTATTAATTTATCAGAGTTAAAAAGTGTTGATTCTTGTCTTGATTTGAATGGCATTAACACTTGCAGTGTAAATCAGTGGTCAGAGTCAGTGTAACTACAAAGAGTTGACATAATTGACACTGGTGATGAGTTGATCCAATTTCCGGTCCTTGCACATTATTTCCTTTTTGAGTAAAGGTGGACGACCACGAGGAGAGGACAGTGTTCAAACATGTATAATATTTTATAACCACTTAAACTGACCAATTTTCATGTTTAGTTTACGTTTCTCACCATTCAGAATAATATTAGTATGTTTCTCAACATTGCCAGAGTGCTAACATTATTTCTTTTCAGATAATGGGCCAGACCAACGACAGGATCTCAAGGCCATTTAGTTGCACCACTTGTTAGTTAGCAAATTGAGGTAAGAATGGCATTGTTTGTTAGTTCGCTTTTTTAAACGTAAGTTTTCTTATATTTTAGAATCTGGGTTAGATAACAGCGTAATTTCTGTCATTTGTGTAACTGTTTAATTAGTTAAATTAATGCAAATAATGCAGCATCCGTATTCTTGGGGCTCACATTTGTGTTGCCAAAATAAGACAATGTAATGCATTTTTGTCTCCAGTATTTTAGTATAACTGTGCATTGTCCCACAAATAATCTCTGACTGTTTAAGTGAGCAGTAATCAGTAACACGCTTTTTTTTTTTTTATATGGAGCTTGAACGCACAACTTGGGATGGTCCGATGATATTTACATGAAATATATCGCGGTTACTCTTATCTGCAAAGTAAAAGGCAGTGTAGATAAATTATCAGATAATCAAGCAAGAGGGGTTTTGCTGAACTTATATTTTCTGCCAGCGTATGACTATGAACTAATATGAATTCGCTCATCATATGAGACACATGTTTGACGTGCACCCGCAAGACTTTCTCACTGAAGGTAAGCTAAGAATCTTGTGAAACTGCTTAGATATGTACTGTTGAACATGAAATGAAATGTTAAGATTAATTAATGTGCAAACTAACAATGACTAACTTTAGTATTATTTAATAAAAGTAGAGTAATAAAAGTTTGTTCATTTTAGTTCATAGTGCATTCATGTTAACAGATACAACTTATGATTTTTATAATGTATTAGGAAATGTTGAGATTAACAACTAAGTAATCAAGATTGATTCATCAAGATGTTGTAGAAGTTTTGTGCATTCTTAGTCCATGTTAACTACTGAAACCTTGTTGTAAAGCACCAGATGTCAGCTTGTATTTAATATTGTTGTCAGTCACATGACAGAAAGTCATTGGCAAGACTTCAGTGCATAGATGCAAGAAATACACAAAGCTGTGTCTATTGGTGTAGAAAACAAGGTTAAATTCAGCATTAACCATATTTATATTTTTTACATTGAAGGAGGATCCCCACCCGCAAAAAGTGGGAAACTTATGCCTTGGACATTATTTATCTTTTTCCTAGCCTGAGAGACCCATCTTCAACAAAGGGCTATGTAAGAATTTTTTGTATTGATGTCAGGGCTTAAAGTTCACCGGCACCATTCCGGATTTCCGGCGTGCAGCGTTTGGCTGCGGGAAAAAATAATCCTACATTTAAAAAAAAAAATCTTGTTGATTGAAATTGCTTTCGAGTCAATGAGTTCTCCTATCAATGGTATGAGAGGAGCAGCTTTCACTCTCGACCAAACTAACATTACTAGCCAATGTTTTGCGCAGAGTCGCAGCCCTGATGAATGGAGAAGCGTGACAAAAAGCTGTGAGGTGCAATGATCAAAGATGTCCATCTAGTGTATATTTACATAGAAAAGCTAATTACAAAGCATCGGAAAAACATGTTGAAACATGGGTAAATAGTTTTTAATTGGCAAGTGCAAACAATGTCTCTGGAGCTTGCCGAATGACAAATCATTTGTCTTTCACTTTTAGCTTATAAAGGTCCCTCTGCTTTAGGCGATGCAACAAGTCATATAAACACCCTTCGTAAAGTGATTTTTAGGATGCACTAGAAACACTGAACGGAAGGAGCGAAACCACAGAAGAACTAAACATCTGAGCTGTAATGAACAATGACCAGTGGGTTTAAACTCGTTGAGTAAAATAATGATAATAATAATACTAATTATGATTATTATTATTATTATCTATCTAACTAACTATCTAACTGAATATAATATAATATTATAATATAATATTCTTATTATTCTCACCCTGACCACCCTGTTTAACTTCCTGCTCTCTGGGAGCCGCTTCAGGAGCCTCCGGACAAGGACCAGCAGACTCAGGAACAGCTTTTTCCCTACTAAATTATGTCCATAGTACTGCCCCCTCTTGAGCCCCCCCCCCCCCCCCCACACACACACACACACACGCACCGACACCACCACCAACCCCCCCCCCCACACACACACTCCTCACCCCTCAACACTACATCTGGCTCACAAACAAACAAAAAAAAAAAGTTCAACAAAAAGGTTTATTACTTGCACTACTGTCTGTTCATCCAGAATACTGAATGATCCATTTGCACACTGGAATATTTTTCTATGCACTTTTTACCGTCCATTGCACTAGTGTAAATAATGTTCATATGATCATAGTTCTGCTTATAGTGTACATACACTTATCACATTATCCATCTGTATAGTATGTTCATAGTACATCCATCTGTATATCATGCTGATAGTATTTAAAAATCTGTAAATTATGTCCATAGTACTGCCTTATCTGTATATTTATTGTACTTTTATAACATATTGTAGACACTGTATATCCTGTATTTACTGCTTATTGCACTTCTGGTTAGATACTAGCTGCATTTCGTTGTCTTGTACCTTACATGTGCAATGACAATAAAGTTGAATCTAATCTAATCTAATCTAATCTAATCTAATAACATCATATGAAACTAACATAAGTGCAAAAAGTACACACACACACACACACACACACACACACATATATATATATATATATATATATATAAAAAAACCACTGACATACACAACAAAAAATATACACACATAAATAAATACATACATATTATAAGTGTTTTATATATATTGTTTTCTCTTTGTAATATTGGATGCTTAGATGATACATTATGAGCAAACATTATCAATGTATGGCAAGGTGATACAGGTATAGAACAACATGAGGTTCAGTTTTGAGTGAACTGTCCCTTTAACAGTACTTAGCACTTGTTGTTTACAGTTCTTGATAGATAGACCTTGAAATTTTAAACGACAAACCATCTACAGGGGCATATTGTGCCTATAGTGGTGTTCTTGTCTAAAAATATTCTGTGCCTGTGGTAGCACAAAGCCCCATCTCTAAAAAAAAAACAAAAAAAAACAGCAGCAGTTCCTGTCACTGCGCTCCTTCGCTGTCCATCTGGGAGGCAGCCTGCATACACTTCTAAATGAGAAAGTTGGGTCTGATCGTCCAGCCATGACAAAAATAGATTACTCTGGGAAAAGAAGAGAGGGGTGAGACCAAGTGTGTGTGTGTGTGTGTGTGTGTGTGTGTGATTGGATCGATTGGCATAAGGTAGACAGTAGACTTGTAGAATCTGAAGTGCAGAAAAGCCTGTCTTGTTTTAAAAAGTGTGTGTGTTGGTGGGGGTTAAGGTATACTAAAACTTCAATGTTAAGGCAATATGAATAAAAAATAAATTAAAAAAAATCAAAGACTTGGAACCTGAGAAACAGAATTTCAAGCTCCACATTAGAAAGAAAGAAAAAAACTTTAATAGCTCAACTGTTTTTTTCTAGACAGCAATAATATTACATTGAAAGCAAATGTGGGAAAAAATAATTCTTTCATAGTTTCATATTTTTTCTAAAGACTAAAATACCTGTGATTTAATGTCTCTTTTAGAATTTCAGAATCTCAGTAATGTCTTAAACCTATGTACAATCAAAAGTAAAAATAAATAATAATAATAATAATAATACATCAAACATTTATGTCTATTTATATTTCCCCTAAAGTGTTATGACTAACATCTGAGATGAAGCTTGAAAACATAATGAAGGATGCCTCAGTTATGTATTGTAACCCTCGTTCCCTGAAGGAGGGAACGGAGATGTCACGTCGGTGACCGACGAATTTAGAATCTCACCAGAGAGACCAATCTACTTCAGGTGTAAACTAAACGAGTATAAATAGGCAGCAGATCTCAGATCTCAGAAAACTCAGGTTTTCGCTAAAGAGCCGAGCCAGTGACCCAGCTGCTCAGCGGTGGTACAGCAGCTGTGGCAACGGGACGTGAAATCTCCATTCCTTCCTTCAGGGAACGAGGGTTACAATATATAACCGAGACGTTCCATCTCAGTCTGTCACTTTTGTCGTCACGTCGGTGACAAATCCCTACCAAGGTGCCACGGATGCTGTCCCTTCCAGTGTCCTGTGAGAGCCTCCTGTGCCCCCTTTTTGGAGTAGTCCAAGGCTCGCAACACGAAGACCAGTCACTGTTGTCGTATCACTACCCACTCAGTGATATTGGATAACACTGGGAAAACTTACCCATTCCCCTTGGAACAGGATCATTGTGGAAGATTTTGTAAATACTTACACATATGGAAACTGTTTAGGTGCATATGGAAGATTTAGAGGTGATTACAACTCTCTTGTGAAATGGCAGAAAGTCTGCCGGGGAAACACGGGCTCTGAGGCTATACTGTGGACTTTATACATATGAGATCTGCTTATGTCTCTACATATGGAACCCAGCCCTTCATTCTGACACATCTGGCTGTCGAGGGTATGGAGGAGCTCAACAGGGTCTGCCGTACGGACTCTCTGGAGCAGTCTTAACAAGCTGAGACTAAACAGAGACCTCTCAGTGCTTCAACCCATTTGAAGTGAGAACACAGGATGATACCGGTTCAAAACAAAAGCTATAGAACCTAGCGAACATGTTGGGGTTGCCCAGCATGCAGCTCTACAAATGTCTGTCAGCGAGGCACCACGAGCCAGAGCCCAGGAGGATGCAGCACTTCTAAAAGCTGGAGATTCTTCCAAGGCTTCTTCTTGTAGAAGAGTCAGTGAAGAGATGATCTCTTCGCTGAAGGAGAATTGATCTGATGAATGGCGCTGCGGGCCGACTTATATAGCAGTCGGCCCTGCCCCCTTTGGCAGGCTAAAGTGCCATTGGTTTGTGCAGCTACACAAACGTGAACAAATCAGGCTCCAGGAGAAAGGAAAAAAGGAGTTTTCCCATACATAACGTGAGTGAACATTCGAAAGGGAAATTCCTATTTCCAACTTGTAAAGTCATGATTACGAGCTTGTTGCATTCTTTTCTGTTAAAAATAACAGTGGACAGTGGTTTGTGAATGTTGATGCTTAGCCTAAATAATCTGATCGGGAGCATCCCCTCCTGTGACCCATGATTTGTCTGTATGTGTATTCAGAGCCAGTGAGCAACGGACTTAATAAAAAAAACTGCGTTAACGTGTGATAAAATAATCAATTAATGCGTTAACGCGATAATAACGTTAACTTTCCCAACCCTAATATATATATATATATATATATATATATATATATATATATATATATATATGACAATATTTTTGTCAATTGACGTCACCTAATGGCATAACAATTTCACCTGCAGAAAGATTCAGTGAACTCAGACTCAACAGACTGAAAGGAATAAATTTCCTAAGATGAATCAAAATCCCCACAACTTGCACGCACACATAGAAAAATTAGATTTATTTTACATAAATGTATTAGATTTATTTTAAATAAATGCAAATTTTCTAGATTATGCAAGTTATATTTGATATGGCACACTTCCGATTCCACAAACAATTCAATTCAAATATATTTAACTATAAAATTACAGAAACAGATAATTACTTCCATTGCAACATGTACAGATACAGATAATGTATCATTGAACATCCCTAGTTTCCCCAACAGTGCATAAAATGATTGAGGGTTACGTGATTATTCGAAATCAGTTTTAGTCATACTTGGTTTAATGACCATTATATATATATATATATATATATATATATATATATATTAGGGCTGTCAAATGATTAATCACGATTAATCACATCCAAAATAAAAGTTTTGTATACATAATATATGTGTGTATACTGTGTATATTTATTATGTATATATAAATACACACACATGCATGTATATATTTAAGAAGAATATGTTATGTTTATATATTAAATATATTTATATATAATATAAAAATATAAGAATATAAATATATAAATGTATATACATGTAAATATTTTCTAAATATATAATTTATGTGTGTGTATTTATATATACATAATAAATATACCCTGTACACATACATATATTATGTAAACAAAACTTTTATTTTTGGATAATATAAAAAAAAATAAATCAAATTACAACCCAAACCTGTGATGGCAATTACTCCAGTCTTCAGTGTCTTATTGATTTAATTCTTATTAAATAATTCTAATATACTAATTTATTCATTCAAAGTGAAACAAATCACTTGTAAAGTTTCACTTTCTTCCGTCTGTCTTTTACCAAATAAGTTATACTGTATATGCATATCTAACTAACTAGTTGATAAATCACACTTCTCAAAGTCTTTCAGAGTTTTTGAGTACTGGCATAACGTGTCCATTACTCATCTTTAAATTGACTGCTTTGAGGCATCCAGTAATAAGGAAATATGATTGTTTCTTCTTTCCATTCCCTGAATATCATCTCTAATTACATTTATACTCCATGTCTGTGTTAAATGAATGCTCTCTGCCATTGCCTCTTCATTTCTGTTAACATTCCAGAAAGTTCTCGCACACAGGGATAGAGGCTTAGATTACTGCTTTTAGTTATATGTACAAACAACCACATAGATTGGTATTCATTCCGCTTTTCCCGTGTTTGCTGGGGAAGCAAACTTGGCTTCCAAATTGCTGCTTTCGAGTACTCTATTGATCACAGCTGAAGATGACTGCTGCATGACAATGTCACTGATTCACAGGGTCAGATTCACAAAACAAAATGAGACCAGGAGAGAAAATTAGCCAGTTCATTTTTTTTTTTTTTTTTTTTTGTGTGTGGTGTGTGTGTGTGTGTGTGTGTGTGTGTGTGTGTGTGTGTGTGTGTGTGTGTGTGTGTGTGTGTGTGTGTGTGTGTGTGTGTGTGTGGAAAATGCTGTTCAGCAATGTGGGTGACATCATGTGAACAACTGTGATTTGGGGCTTTGATAAACAATAGAATAGAATCTGGTTAAACAGAATCCATTGAGAAACAAATATGTAACAGTTGCCACAAATCAAAAGAGTTTAAGCATTTTTGGACGCCTCTTTTGGCACCTAACTTTTTAAAGTGATTTCAGTTTGGATCATAAGAGATATCAAAGAAAGGAAGTAAATGAAGATCTGGGGAAGGAAGATGTTAGGCAAATTAGCATCTTCGGTAACATCCTCCTTTGCACAGGTGAAATGCAGACAATTAAATATCAGTCTATCTTGGTTTCGTTCAAAGTACTCGTGACATCCACGCCTTAAAAAAGACGGAAATCTTACATTTCATTGTCACATTACGTTTCATTTTTGTGATTCTGCTATACATAAAACATATCACTTTTTGTGTTGTAAATTTTGAAAGCAGACAAGTGCATGTTGTACTGTTCTTAAAACTTAAGAGTGAAAAAATGCATTCTTACAATGTCTTTGTAATTATTTAGATTATTTATTTATTTAGGCGTGCACCTTGAGCTAAAAGATGATTACATGTCCATGTTCTCTTCCGTCTCTGAGTGCATATCTCTTCCTGAGGAGCAGTGAAAGTTCTCTTTCATGTTTATTAAAACATGCATAAATATACTTCCAATGGTCATGTTACATGATTTTACTGATTTACACTGGAAATTGGGGTTTTATGGAGGAACGAAAGTGCAGCGCTGCAAAGGGGGGCGGAATGGGGCGCAATAATCATTTTATCTCGATTATTGTATTTTCATAAGTGTTGGAGGCCAAAATCTAAATCGAAACTGATTTTTCAATTAATTGCACAGCCCTAGTCTCATTACAAGAGATTTGTACATTTTTGCAGTGAAGATGTGTTGGAACAGTTCGAGAATGGAACTTGCAACCATGGGCACTGTTAGGGGAGGGAAGGTTAGGACGATTCCGGGGGCCCAGCGTTAAAGGGGCCCAGCGTTAGAGGGCTAGGTCCTATCTGACACCGTCCCCTCCACTCTCTCCCACTTGTGCACTTTCTGTATTGTGCTGTATAAACAAAAACAAAAATACCAAAAATAAATCCTCATAAAATATCAACTTATTGTGATATAATATAATATATTATATGATATAATCTGATATTGTGAAATATTTTTAACTGAAAACTGAATGCAAAACAAATCACACAATATTTTCACTTTACAGTTCAATAATGGTGGGGTTGAAAACAAAGTGCACAACACTATTCACTTAACACTGATTTAATGTATTCAGATGAAAGTTAACAATATTAACAAATTATTCACAAGTGTTTTCAGAGCCCCCAGTTACACTGTTTCAATCAGAATCCTAATGATACAGTGTATTTAGTAAAACAAGTCAAATTAAATTAAGTATATTTTCAGAGGCAGTGTAGAGAAAAAAAGATCTCTGATAGCCGAGGCACTCCATAATTAAAATGTCTTTATTGCAAAAATGACATGTCCTAAATGAACAACTTTAAAATGCCCACGCGTAGCGGCATGGGGCCTTCTTCAGGGCATGAAAGTATATAAGTATATTTTCATTCAACTAAGTCAAATCAAAACCTATCACAAATGGTCAATGAATCTCTGCCGGAAGTGACAGTGCAATGTAGCAGATGAACGATTCCTTACCAATTTGCCAATAATAAGCTGGATCCTTGATGACTCTACAAGTGGAAAGAAGAAATGGTTTACTGAAAAGTTCTTAAAAAGCAGGATTTCATTTTATACCATTTCTTTAAACCAGTGGTTCTCAAACTTTTTATACCAAGTACCACTTAAGAAAATATTTAGCTCTCTAATTACCACCATAATGACCAATATTAAATTTCAGCAGCATAGTAGGCCTAACTATTCAGCTACAGCTTTGCACAGTTCAAAAATGAGGCAGCTTTATTCCTAATAAGAATATTTATTGTTGTCAGCCACTTTAACATTGTAAATACACAGTTTGAACATTAAGACTGCACTGTGCTTACATACAGGTAAATGAAAAACTCAAATAAAGATTAAATTAAAATGTATTAACATTAATTTATATTTAATTTAGTGATTCCTCTGCGTACCACTAGAGGGACTCTGAGTACTGCTAGTGCTACTCGTACCACACTTCAAGAACCACTGCTTTAAACAATCTTAATTAATTTAAATTGTACCAAGATTTGCAATTATATATTTCAGAAAACACCAACAGAGTATGTTATCTTTGAGACTATTATAAGATTAAAAAAACATATATAACAAACCTAATGCATGGCATTCATATCAGGAAAATGTGGAAAAATCTCTAAAAGACAGACATTAACACATAACTTACCAGCAACACAACAACATCAGATGAGCATCTAACTTGAGCATCTGTGATAAATCAATACAAAAATACACACACAGGTATTTATCTTCTCAGGCATGTGATCAGCTAGAGACAAGGAAAATCTAACCACTCCACCTAGCCACGCCCAGAAGTCACACCCCCAGCACTCATTATTAAAAATATATATTTTAGCACATTAAAAGAAATATCTCATATTGTGAAACAAAAATTGCTGTCCTGTAAAAGATAAAAAGCAGCATTTAATAATCGTGACAACAGTATAATAATATATTATAATAAAGTACTATAATATATTATAGTAAAGTATATAGAATTGTTATTATTATTAAAGTACCTGACAAAAGTTTGGTGATATTACCATTATAAATGATTTTAAAATAACGATCTTCTGCTCATCAAGGCTGAATTTATTTGACCAAAATAAAGAATATATGTATATATATATATATATATATATATATATATATATATATACAGTATAGTGAAAAATTATTACGAATACAAAAAAAGTTTAAAATTGTAATATATTATAAAATGTAATGTCATTCCTGTGATGCAAAGCACAATTTTCTTCACTACTCCAGTGTCAGTTTTCAGTGTCACATGATCTTTTAGAAATCATTACAATTTATTTGACTCTCAAGAAACATTTCTGATTATTATCAATTTTGAAAACAATTTTGCTGCTTCATATTTTGTGTGGAAATAATGATGCACTTTATTTTTCAGGATTTTTTTGAGAAATATAAAGTTTAATGAATTTAATTATTTAAATTTGTTAATGCATTTATTAAATATAAATCATTTTAAATGTCTTCACTCACTTTTTGTCACTTTCATGCATGATGAATAAACATCTTTGTAACAATCAAAACACAAAAAAAAATATATAATAAAGAGAAATGTTTCTTGAGCAGCAAATCAGCATATTACAATAACATCAAAACAACAAATTAAAACTAAAACTTAACTATTAAAACAAAAAATTAAAAAACTTTTCAAACAGCAATAGATTAATAAACGTTTCTAATGATGAATGTTGCGTTCCCAAATGCAAATTAAAGTGGCTCAAACCAAGCGCAGCACTAACAGTGAATCACAACTAAAAACTGTACTGTAACAGCAGACATGTAGCGCGTAACACTACAGCCTATAATATAATTACAGCACAACAGTTGTGAATTTTATGATAGCACTACCAATCCCATTCTTACCGCCATTCATAAAAAGTCCCCGGGTCGAGTCACGCATTTCAGCGACTGAGCAGTTACCAACTGAGCAGTTACAACGAGCAACAGCTCACAGTCAGCCGCCTCACTCACAGAAAGACGATAACTGTCATATTTTTACATTTAGAAAGGCGCGAACAGTTTCATTGTACAGTTTCCTGGATGATAGCCAGATTAACCAATCATGATCAAAGCAATAAAAACAACCAATAGGAATTGTTTTAGCGTGGTAACGCAGCGAAATGTATTTATTTTTGTTGTTAATGATGATAATATTTAGCATATACCTTTAGATTTTAGAATAGGTTTCATGATCAAAATATTGTAAAATGCTATTAAAATAATAATAATAATCTTAAATAATTTAATATTATTAATTTAAAATGCAGAAATGTATTTTGTATGCTGTTAAAGACATTAAGTTGATTCAACACAGATTTTATTTTAAAAATAATGTTGATTTACAAGTGTTTTTGTTAACCTTTTTCAACCATTTAGCATTAAACGTTGTATCAACGTTGTTTCAACATTAAAACAACAACTGACCTTATTTCAACCATACTTTAATGTTGAAGGTCGGTCATGTGCAGGCTGGGATATAAATATATATATATATATATATATATATATATATATATATAATATATATATATATATATATATATATATATATATACAGTACAGACCAAAAGTTTGGAAACATTACTATTTTTAATGTTTTTGAAAGAAGTTTCTTCTGCTCATCAAGCCTGCACTTATTCGATCAAAAATACAGAAAAAAAAAAGTAATATTGTGATATATTATTACAATTTAAAATAATTGATTTTCAATTTATTATACTTTAAATTATAATTTATTTCTGTGATGCAAAGCTGAATTTTTAGGATCATTATCACATTATCCTTTAGAAATCATTCTAATATGATGATTCATTATCAAAGTTGGAAAAAGTTCTGCTGCTTAATATTTTTTCAGAACATGTGATACTGTTTTAGGATACTTTGATGAATAAAAAGTAAAAAAAAAAAAATAAAAAAAAAAAAAAAAAACTATGTTTTTAGAATATGAATATTTTGTAATAACAATATACACTACTGGTCAGTAATTTGGGGTCAGTAATTTATTTTTTCTTTCTTTTTTTTAAAATAAAATCAATACTTTTATTCAGCAAGGATGTGTTAAATTGATAAAAAGTGATAGTAAAGAAAATATATTATTAGAATATATATTATTATAATTTTTTATTTTATTTTGGAATAAATGCAGTTCTTTTTTAACCTTTTATTCATCAAATATATTAGACAGCAGAACTGTTTCCAACACTCATAATAAATCAGAATATTAGAATGATTTCTAAATGATCATGTGATAGACTGGATGTTACATGTGACACTGAAGGCTGGATTAATGATGCTGAAAAATTCAGCTTTGCATCACAGGAATAAATTATTTTTTTAAAGTATATTCAAATAGAAAACTATTATTTTTAAGCTGTAATAATATTTCACAATATTACTGTTTTTTTCTGTATCTTTTTGATCAAATAAATGCAGGCTTGATGAGCAGAAGAAACTTCTTTCAAAAACATTAAAAATAGTAATGTTTTCCAAACTTTTGGTCTGTACTGTATGTATGTATGTATATATATATATATATTATATATATATATATATATATATATATATATATATATATATATATATATATATATACTCTTTGTGCCCCACGCTTCCCTAGTGGCGGGGGGAGAAGACGACAGACACAGGGGTGTGGCGTCAGGCCTTGGAGAGGCTTTTATTAACAGAAAATAAAACAAAGTGGCCAGAAAAGGGAAATAAAGTGTCCAAAATAAACAGAGGATCTGGTGCCCTTGTTGTGCTGCGGGGTTAGTGAAGGTGGGGCAGTGTTCGAGAAGAGAAGGTCCAGGTAAGTGATGGAGTCTTGCGGCCGCACGTGCTCCCTCTTGGTCCCGGGGTGTAAGGGGCTTCTTCTGAGCAGCTTCATCCTCCTTGGCCCACAGCACTTTCAGGGGATAAACGGCCCAGCATCCTGGCTCGCCAGCTGTATAACAGGTGTGGTTCTCGTCCGGACGATGGGTCCAGCAGCTCACGGCTCTGGCGGTGCAGGAGTCCCTCTCTATTTCAGGGTCACTCCTCTCTCACACACCCACTCCTGTCGGAAACCTGGTAAAGAGCAGCGATTAAGGAATGGGGTAGTCTCAGCCTCAGACATCACGCCAACGGACCGTTGGCTAAACATCTGATGCATATGGGACACAAAAGTGGAAACACTTTAGGAGTGTCGAAGTCGTCGTCTGATTGGTTAAATTATACAGGATTTCCGGGATACGTGTGTGTCGCGTTCTTTAACGTTCCCACCTGGAAACAAAGATACTGTGGCGCCAAACCCCCGCACGAAAGAAGAAAGCTGCCATATTTACAACTGTGACGACGAGCACTTATCAGGATCAACTAAACGCTGGATTTTCAAAAGTATATGAAATATTTAAAGTTTGAGGCATAGAATCTTTAAAATATGTCCGAGAGTTTTACACACCGGTCTGTTACTGTGGCGACATTTCCACGCCTCGAAATGTGATGATGAATAAAATGAACAATGATTGGTTGTTTGACATGTCGGTCAAATGGCCTCATGGGAGGGCCTTGGCCAATGAAAGCTGCCATGAATTCCAGACCTTCAGTCTGAAATTCTGGCTACGCGAGACTAGGGATGGGGTGATGATGATAATTGGGGGAGGCAGCCGACTATTAATCATGCAATTATTTAAATTAACCATTTCTGTAGTAGTCAATTTGCTCGTATGTGCACCAATATTTCACACCCCCTGTCCCCACACAAAAGTATGCCATAATAACCCATTTTTTAACTGTTTTTTTTTTTTTACTAACAGTTCAATAGATTCAACTAGCCTCATTTTCTCATATACTTCTCTTGTCTAATCTTGTAAGATTTTCCAGTCAAAACATCTGTCCGATGATTTACAAACAGACTTTGCCACATGTCCACCCCAACTCTAAAGCAAATGCTTTGACAGGTCCTTCCTAAAAATGCGACCCAGCATCCATTACGTGAAAGAATTCATCACAGCTTCCCCAAACAACTTTGTCACTGACACACACAGTATGAAATGCAATAACAGCAGGCAGGTGTGTGTGTGTGTGTGTGTGTGTGTGTGTGTTTGTGATAATATAAAAAAAAAATATATAATATTGTGACATGTATCCCAAACCCTACTTAGAAACCTTGATTTAAATATTCACTTTACACATGCACATCATTTCCACAGCACCCTGCATATATTCAACGCATCCTCTCTATAACAGATGCCAATGTATAATTTTGTATCCTCCCATCTCCTTTTAATTTTTTGACGGCTGTAAGTTGCACCACCAGTAGCTGTAGTAATATGTTAAGCAAATGCTTCTTTCTTTAAAATGGTGGTTTGTGGCAGACAGCTCCATTTGGCTGATAGCTTCTCCCAGCGTGGGGCCTGGTCCAAATTTATCATTTATCCCTGTTCTCTGTGCATAAACAACAGCACATGCCATGTCAGTCCTCGTTCCCTCATATCTTTTCCACCCCATGCAATATGAGTTAAAGCTCTAATTTCTTATTCACATTATATATACATATATATATGATGATGATTTTGGTTCCAAAATGCTATAAATCCATTTTGATTAAATTGAGTGAAAATGTGCTCCCTATCAATACTACACTGCGTCTAAAGAAAAAGGCTTTTTTTTTTCTCCTGAACTGAAGCGTTTTTTTCAGTGAAACTGCATGGCCATTGGTTTGTTCAGTATATATATAAAAAATAAACGAACCAATGGCTCGGCAGCAGAGCATTACAAGCCAAAGGCGACAAAACCCACCAGAGCCTGCCAGAATGGGCTGGGCCATCTGGCTATATAAGCGGGTGTTCGCCACAGGATTCTCAGATTTCTTCTCGTTCAATGATGACTATGCTCTACGCTGATCCGAAGCCTGCTCGCCATTGACACGCCTTCACAGCTGGAATTGGGACCTCTCAGCTCGGCTGACCTGCTTCTCCGTCGCCTCAGTGACGCAGCAGTTCCAGTCCATTTCCCCTGCCACCATCCCGTGATTCTAAAACAGCTTACTAAAAAAGAGCAAACTGGTTGTGAGCGAACTGGTCTCTTTTGGAGGAGGTGAGGATGAGCTGCATAATTACAGCATGTCACTGACAACCTCAGACACAGAGAAGTTGTTGGCCTCGTTGACCGACCCCACCCCCTTGCCATCGTCCACGCTAAGCACAGCCAATGACGGGATGGATGCCGAGCTTCTCCGTATCTCCTCAAAAGCGGTTAAAGAGCTGGGTTTAATTCGGTCTCCACCAGAGGAGACCTCTCGCAGCCATCTGGATGAATGGTACCTGCCAGGGGGGCCGTCAGGCCGCTCGTCAGCGTTCCTCTCCATTCTTCCTGAAGGTCCACAATGAGCTTACCAGATCATGGGGCTCTCCCTACTCCACCCGCCTCCATACTTCCGCTTCATCTGCTCTCACCTCTATCGACAGCGCTGAAGAGAAGGGGTATGACAAGCCGGGTATGCTCCTCCAAAAGAGGGGTATGATAGCCTACGGCTATCGACTGGAGAGCAAAGGCCGCTCATCTGTCCAAGCCTTGTAGGATCACTTCAGCTCTTGCTGGACATGCTAACACTTCAGCTGGGCAAGTGGCTTCCTCCAGGTCCAGGTCTTTCAGGCCAAGATCCTCGCATCCTTGGATGAATCCGGCCTGAACCCCGCGACCCTCAGGGAGCTGAGGAGTGCAAACGACCTGGCTCTGCGCACCACCAAGACCACCGCTCAGGTGATCAGGAAGTCGATGGCCAGCCTTGTGGTGTTCAAACGCCATTTGTGGCTGACACTAATGGAAATCAAGGACGCGGATAAGGTCCCCTTCCTTGATGCTCCGATCTCCCCCAAGGGCCTCTTCAGACCGGCAATTGAAGGATTCGCCAAATGCTTCACGGAGAGACAGAAATCATCCCAAGCTTTGCAACATTTCCTGCCAAAGCCGCTCCAGCTCTGCTGCTACCTCTAGTCACCCTAAGTCTATGCCAACGCAGCAGCCCACAAAGCTAGCACCTGCTGCCCCCGCCGTTCAGCCTGCTAAGGCTCAGCAGACGCGAGGGCACTCCCACTTGGCCAGACGCTACCCCCTTCCTAAGCACCAGTGCCCCTGAACCAAGATAGCATTGGACCCGGCGCCTCAGGCGTCTTCCTGATCTATAGGACAGGAAGAGGATGGGGCCAAGTCTCGCTACGGACGGACCATCTCCCAAGCAACCTCTCTTGGTCCTCCTAGCACCCCGTTCAACCTTGGGTACAGAGGGAAATGCGTTTATTGCAAACAATGGGCCTCTTCAAGCGCCCAAGCAATCAGCCACTGTTATAGTGGGAAAAATAAAACACAAACATTTTCAAAAAGAGAGTAAAAGTCCTCTTTCATTTCTCCCAAGTATTCTGCCCCCATGCGGCCAGTCACTCGAGTTTATCCAACCCCTCGCCACGCTTGCCGAGGCCTGGCAGGCCATTCCCGGAGTGTCGAGATGAGTCATGGGAATAATAAAATGAGGATATTCATTCCAATTTGCTCTAAGACCCCCGCACTTCAGCGGCATGGTCCCCACCTTAGCAAGGATGCTCATGTCCTGCCTCATCGCCGCAGCATTGCCAGCGCTACAGCTGGGTCTGCTTCGTATGAATCCCCTTCAGCACTGGCTAAAACCATAGGTTCCATCCCATGCGTATCAGCGTGAATTAGGCCTGTATAACAACCCTGGCCCCCTGGAAGAACTCTCACTGGATGGAACAGGGCATGGCCATGGGAATGGTTTGCAGGAGAAAAATTGTCATGACAGATGCCTCCAATGCAGTTTGGAGGGCGCTTTCGGCCACTGGTCGAAGGCGGAGAAAGGCTTCCACATCAGCTTCCTGGAAATGCTAACAGTATGTCAGGCCTGACAGTTCTTCCTGCCAGTCCTAAAGGGGCACCATGTGCTAATCCGATCGGACAACATGTCGGTGGTGTCCTATATAAATCGCCAAAGTGGCCTCTCCTCGAAGCGCCTCTTCATTCTGGTAGAGCGCCTTCTGGAATGGGCTCAACCCAACCTGTGCTCGCTGAGAGCGGCGTATATACTGGGCTAATTGAATCAAGTAGCAGATATGTTAGGAATAAGCAATGTACCCTCAAAAGAGTGGACGCTCCATCTGGAGATGGTTCAGAGAATCTGGGAGATCTTCAATGAGGCCAAGGTAGACCTCTTCACCTCAGAAGACAACTCTCACTGCCGAATTTATTATTCGAAGATCAGGGTTGGCCCAACCTCCTTCTTTATGCATTTCCCCTGATCACCCTGATGCCACAGTTAATCAGGCGAATCAGGGAACAAAAACACAAGGTTCTCCTGGTGGCCCCTCTCTGGAAGAACCGGCTGTGGCTATGAGAGCTGACTTAGCTGTTGGTAGCTGCCCCTTGGCCCATTCCGTTGAGACGAGATCTCCTCTCTTGAGCGGACTGGACAATATGGCCCTCTCAGACCAACCTGTGGGCCCCACATCTCTGCCCGCTCGACGGAAGCCTTCAAGACTCCCAGGGTGAGTTTTAAACACAATATCGGAGCATAGAGCCCAGTCTATGAGATGCCTCTATGACCTTAAGTGGTCTATTTTCTCCACTTGGTGTCTAAACCGCAGCAAAGACCCTTCTACTTCCAATCTGTCAGAGGTGTTGTCATTCCTATAAGAGCTGCTGGATAAGGGACGCTCCCCATCCACTCTCAAAGTTTATGTAGCGGCTATAGCGGCCTATCATGCCCCTATTGCAGGTCAATCGGTGGGCAGAAACAGCGCAGTTGTCCGCTTCTTGAGGGGCACCAGAGGCTGAATCCGCCTCACTAGCAATTATAAAGCGAATATGGGACCTGCATGTGCTTTCCATAAGCCCTGCCTGCCTAGAATATGGGCCTAATGACTCTAAGGTCGTTCTGACACCAAGTCATGGTTACGTACCCAAGGTGCTCTCCACTCCATTCAGAGCACAGGTCAAAAGTGCATACATCTTTGCCATGTTACATTCATTTAGTTGACTAGTGCTATGCGCTGTATTAACAAAAATATAAATGGCATTAATAAAAACATTAACACTGACAAGCTAAGCAATATCGCGTTCGTAATCGAATGCGATTCATCTAATGAATGCGATATAGCATAGCTTGTCAGTGATCTACTGCTCTGTGTTTTAAATGCATCTGAATCATTTCCATCTGAAAGCACATGATGGAAATTTATCGGTACTATTAATCACAGAATTGGCTTTACTGACGAGATGCGCATGGCAATCACATGTGATTTATTGTGCAGCCCTTGTTTGTTGATCACAAAAAAGTACAAAGTGCCGCCATTACTGTCTAATGCCGGGTGTATTCAAAGTGCCGCCATTACTGTCTAGAGTGTGTAGAATGGTGCACTGTGATTGGTTGAGCAGATATATCGCATTCTGCAAAAAAGGGAGACTGGCGTTTGTCGCTGTTTGAAAAAAAAAGGGAGAAAACATGACCTAATAACTCTGCAACATTGCATTTTGCATTAAAATTAAAAATAGACTTTTCAATACAGACAAGATACAATACTGATTTTGGCATAAACTAATTTTAAAAAAAATGCTTTTATCGCATTATGGAACCAAACTCTCAAGGCATTGTTCTGGTTGCTGCAGGATGTGCCCTGCCAGTTTGATACGATGCTATGTCACAATGTAGGTAAGTCTATGAGTTTTAGCCCTGTGCAGAATCTCTTCATTTGTAACATGGTCATGGTATGTGACACAGAGAATACATCTGAGACACTGCACTGTATTTTTCCAGGTCTCACAGGCATAGATTGCCATTGCTAACACAATGGATATATAGAGACAGATCTTAAGTGATGTGTTAATGCTGGGTGACATTCAGATGTTGCACATCCTTTGGAACACATTGGCTGCTTTGCCAATGCGTTGGGTTACGCCTGGCTCTGCATCGCCATCCTGTGCGATACCACTGCCCAAGTATGTAAACTGGTCTATATCCGTGAGTGGCTGGTTGCCAATAGTAATAGGCATCAGTAGATCTTAATTTTCCCCACTCATTTGCATCACTTGAGTCTTTTTGATGTTGATCCACAGCCCGATCTTAAGTGCAAAACTTTCTAACCAGGTGGTAAGTTGCTGTAGCTTCTCCCATGACTCTGCTAGTTGTGCAATATCATCAGCAAAGTCTAGTCTTGTTTGCTCTGTCCATGAAATACCACATTCATGTCCACTTGCTGTCTTCCGCATGACATAGTTTATGGCAAGCAGAAACAACATGAGTGACAAAATGCACCCCTGCCTAACACCTGTCACAACATTGAAAAACTCAGATGTTCTTGTGTCGGGTCACAGACAACACCTTGAGTTATAATAAATGTTTGTGAATATATTAACAAACCGCTGTGGAATGCCATATACTAGACAGATTTTCCAGAGTGGATCACAGTGAACACTCTTGAATGCTTTCTCAAAGTCAATGAAATTGACCACGAGAGGATGTTGAAATTCAACACACTGTTCCATGATGTTATGCAGGGTGAAGATTTGCTCTGTGCAGGACCGGCCATGCCGGAATCCTGCTTGCTCTTCTCACAAAAGTACATCAACTGCATCTCGGAGCCTTACTAGCAGGACAGTACAAAAGGCCTTTCCCGGCACTGACAGTAGTGTAATGCTACGCCAGTTACTACAATTAGTGATGTTTCCTTTCTTCGGCAACTTCACAATTATGCCTGTGCACCACTCATCTGGTATTTGTTCTTCTTCCCAGCATTTATTCATCAGCTGTGTCAATGATTGTACCATACTTTTTCCGCCATGTTTTAGAAGCTCTGCAGAAATCTGGTCTTGACCTGCTCCCTTGCTGTTCTTTATTTTTTTTCAGTGCTTGCTCAACCTCATCAACTGTGATTTTATCCATTTTCACTTGTAATTCAAATCTTCCTGGATCCAGCGTTCACGTTGTGTTCCCCTTTGCCTGCCTACTACCTCTTGCGCAGGATATCACCATGTTATTAAATGATGACCATTGATCTTCCACCACACCATTCTCAAAATTCTGGAACGCATCTGCGAGACACTGCTGGTACCGGTGTTTGACTGCATCATTCTTCAGTTTTTCCACATTAAACAGTCGTTTGGTCTTTATTGCTCGTTGTTTTTTCAGTGGCAGCTTTAACACCGCTTTCTGAAGATGGTGATCTGACCCAACATCAGCACCGCGATAGACACGGGTGTCTTGTAGCGCTAATCTCCAACGTCTGCTAATGCAGACGTAGTCAATCTCATTGTTGGTCAAACCATTTGGTGCACACTATGTCTTCTTATGTATCTGTTTGTGGGCAAAGAACATGTTGCCAATACATAGGCCATACGTGTTGCAGAAGAGAAGCAAACATTCTCCGTTGTTGGTAATGTGACGACCAGTGCCATATGGACCGATCTGTGCATTGAAGTCACTGCAAAGCACGGTGATATCATAATGAGGCACTTCATTGATGACATCCTGCAACTGATTGTAAAAAGCATCCTTGTCGTAAAAAGCATCCTTTTCTACAGCATCTTCTGTTGGTGCAATGGTGGTGGTTTTTGCGTGTCGTGAGAGGAATCTAGTGGTAATTATATAGTCATTCACAGGTTTCCAGCCAATAATGAGGTGATGTTGCTTCTTTGCTCAGTAACAAGCAAACACCGTGCACGTGCCATTCCTCGTGGACAGAGTACAGTATGGTCTTGCCATCACTGACCAACATTCCACTTCCAGTCCATCTCAGATCACTGATTGATTGTACAGAACTTTGAACCACGTTAATAAAAATCACTGCATCTATTAATTTTAATGCATTTTTTTAAATAAATTAATAGGACATAAAGAGGAGTGTCATGCCTTTTACCCAGATGCCAACATGGTCCGGTTGTGTAACATGACCTGATCATCAAAAACCTTGCAAGAGAATAATCAAGCTCAAAGACAACACTGACGTACTGTAATATCTCAGTGTTCACCACATAAACAACATAGCGTGCCTTGTCAATTTTCATTCCCTTACATCTCTTCTCTCCCACCCCATGCAATCAATACAAGTTAAAGCTCAAATTTCCTAAGCCTGTTTTATGTTTTCATCCCCTAACATGATCTGTTATCCATAATATAATGTTCCTTTGAGTGTGCGTACCACCGAATGTACTGGACCCAAATCGATACATTCGTGTTGATGGTGTATGGTACCATACATAAGGACTCCTGGAGGACTGTTCATTGTCCGTGAAATGTATTCATTAAGCGCTGTTACAGAGCTCCCCTACCCCTCACCCACGGATCAGTCCTTTCTGACCCTGCAGCAAGTCGCTAAGATTTAAAAATGACCTTTTGGGATTAAAAACAGTGCATGTGGAATCACTTTATTTCTGCACTGCACTAATGAGAACAAAGCAGTTGTCAGTGTTTGAATAATGATTATATATAACCTGGCAGTGCAGGAGATCTTACACTGTAAAATGTTTATTGTCAAACTGACAGTAACTCAATGGCAACAATTATCCAGTAGTTGCTGTATTTTGTACCACAATAGAATTGCTTTAAAACTAAGTACATTATTTTCAAGAGTACTTTTAAAAAAAGTACAGCATTATACTGTTAGTTTTATTTATTATATATTTTTATTTTGTTATATATTCAATAACACAATTGATTGGTTCACAACGAAATTTTTATTTAGGGTTTAACTTTTACATTTCATAGCTGAACTTTAATGACATTTATTTAGATTTACAGTTGGCTAATATTTTCACAGAATGCATTGAAAATCTAGAGTAGGTAGATCTACAGTAGGAAATTGATGAAAATACAGTAAAAATACTGTGAAAACAACCAGATTCACAGTAGCATACTATATGCAAGTTGTACAGTAGGGAGCTGTTGGTCATACAATGATTTACTGTGAAAATAAGTCATTTTCCAACTTCCTCTCTGCCTGTCCAACATTTATGTGAATCACGTCAAACTAAAGGTCTGTATCACAGCAGCTGAAAGCCACATGGCGTAAGAAAGGAAGGTCAAAAGGTTTCATTTTGTGGTGGAGAGAGCTGCTGGACTAACATCTACTGTAACCTGTGATTAAGCTACAGAAGTGACTTGTGGAGAGACAGTAGGCTGTGATGGAGCTAATGTAGGTTATTCTTCTCTGGATGAATAAGGTCTCTCTCTGAGTGCTTTCTGAGTGTGGAGTGGATGATGGAGGAATGAGGAATGTGAAAAGAACTGAAGGCCAAGGTCCCTTGAGTGTGATGGACATGGATGGACACGCTGATGCCAGATGAAGTGATCTACAGAATCAGAATCATCTAGAAGAGTGAGAGTGAAAATCGGCCAACATTGACCTTGCAACGTAACAATTTTAGCCTATGGAGTTTTTTTTTTTTTTTTCATTTGTTGAAAAATGAAAGAGCTTTTGAAAGAGGTCTGAGTATCCACCAAGGCTGCATTTATTTGATCAAGAAATACAGTGAAAACAGTAGCGTTGTGAAATATTATTACATTCAAAATGTTTAATTTCTATATATAAAATAAAATGTTGTTTATTCATGTGATGATAAAGTTAATTATTTAGCAGCCATTGCTCCATTGTGACATTATCCTTCAGAATTTACCCTAAAAGCAGTGTTTACTAGACAACAGGGATTTGAGGGCCTGAAAACATGTTTCAAAGTGTTTTTATTATTATTATTATTATTATTATTATTATTATTATTATTATTATTTTGTATTATTTACCAAGTGACATTACCAACTACTGACCTGCCATGCATAATACAGTGTTTTAAAGGGGTCATATGATGTTGCCTGGGGTCATATGATGTTGTTGGGGAAGTCGTGGCCTAATGGTTAGAGAGTCGGACTCCCAATCGAAGGGTTGTGAGTTCGAGTCTCGGGCCGGCAGGAATTGTGGGTGGGGGGAGTGAATGTACAGCGCTCTCTCCACCCTCAATACCACGACTTAGGTGCCCTTGAGCAAGGCACTGAACCCCAACTGCTCCCCGGGCGCCGCAGCATAAATGGCTGCCCACTGCTCCGGGTGTGTGTTCACAGTGTGTGTGTGTTCACTGCTCTGTGTGTGTGCACTTCGGATGGGTTAAATGCAGAGCACAAATTCTGAGTATGGGTCACCATACTTGGCTGAATGTCACGTCACTTTCACTTTCACTTTCACTAAAAAGAACATTATTTTATGTATTTGGCAGGGCTCCAAACAAAAAAATCGAGTAAGGAGCCATTGGCTCCTATAAGAAAAAAACTTAGGAGCCAAATAATTTTTTTTAGGTGCCACATAATCAAAGTGTTTTATTTATTTTACGATTATTATTATTTATTTATTTACATTTTAACATTTCAATCACACTGCCATGTGTTTATGTCTCATCTTTTCTTGACTTTATCAGCATTTTAATCAATCTTGTAGATGACCTGGGAACTAAGGTTCACTTAAAGTGGGAACTAAATGTCTTTTCCAGCTTGAAATATACAGTCACAAAGAATTGTTCATTACACAGATTCTGTACCAGTATCATGGAGCATAAGCATCACTTGGCCACTGAGTGTAGCTTGGGCTCCTCCTCAGTGCATCCTGGAAATGTTGTCATACACTCTTAAAAATAAAGGTGCTTCATGATGACAAAGAAGAACCTTTTTTTCTAAATGGTTCCATAAAGAACCTTTAACTTCTGAAGAACCTTTACGTTTTACAAAAGATTCTTTGTGGCGAAAGAAGGCTCTCCAGATTATAAAGAAAGATATGGTTCTTTAAAGAGCCTCTGACTGAATGCTTCTTTGTGGAACCAAAAATGGTTCTGTGAAGAACCTTTTAAGCACCTTTATTTTTCTAGCTGACTGATGAGCTTATTGACACCGAATAGTTCTTCTGAGGTAAATTTATATTACATTGCAATGTTTACAAGCTTTACACGTTTTCCGCAGTTTGAAACACTGAATGAGCTTTTACACGAGATATTTCAGTAAGTTGTACTGTAGGATATCTTATAAAATAGCCTACCTTTTGATGTTAATTCATGTTCACTATGTACTATATTAGTAAAGAGAAAGATTAAATGGGTTCACTTGCCCTTGAACTGAGGTGCTAAAGCGACCGCGCCTGCCGCATTAAGGAGCGCCAAAACTGTATTGTTTGAATTTCGTTATGCATTCGGAATAATTTTAAAGCTGGTACTTTTTATTAAAAAGTGACAAAGCACAGAGCTTTTTGCGATTACTGGATGGCAGTTGCACTTCAAATAATGAAGTTCACGTATTAAAAGAACACAGACCAAGATCTTGTTTAGAAGAAGCCATATTAGTAATTATTATAAACGAGAATTGTTAACGATATTGCCAATATCCACACAGCTGACAGCTTAACCTGTTCTAGTTTGTTCAAGTTGTGCACGAAATAGATGCTGTATTTTCTGCACTTTCCCTTCTTGTCTCCGTCATTTCTCTCTCGCTGCACAGCGGAGCTGCGTTTATCAGACTGTGTGCGTCAGCACTGATGTGCGGCTGAGATGAGGACTGTTTGAAATTATCTTTTTCCACTAAAACTTTGATGCGCATTATCTCAGTTTAATACGTGAACATAACAAAAGATTTGATCGCAAAACAATTAGGAAAAAAGGCATTACATTAAGATTTTTAAGTTATAACATGTAAATATATACCCAGATAGCAATAACACTTGGGCTGATTCTGGCTGAAATGCGTCTCTGTTGGTTCAGTCTCGGCATCGGTGAGAAGATAATGGGCCAGAGCCACGCCGACTCTACAAAACACTTCTGGCTGACAGACGGCTTTTTCTCTATGGGCCGATCTCGGCTGAAAGCTGTTGTACATGCAGCAGGTCCACACTCGGTGTAGTTGTGTGTATTAACCTTCGGCCCAAGTTCGTTTTATCACAGACGGGGCGCTCCTAGAATGAAGCAAATCATCCGCCTGAGAAAACTTTTTTAGCGGTTAAATCCTGAGGAGCTTTCGGCGGGAAGTCGCCAGTGGCGACCTCAGCAAAAACGTCACTCGCAAATTAATATTTATGGTCGCAAATGCGACTGTTTTAGTCGCAGTTTGGAGCCCTGGTGTAATGAAATGTGTTTATGTGGTTTAAGGTTCAAAAAACACATTATTTTCCACATACTGTACATTATTGTTTCTCCTCTATGCCCAGCCTTTCTGAAACGCGTAGTTTTTTACAAAGCTCATCGGTCTGAAAAGTGAGGTGTGCTCTAATTGGTGTTGCGTTGTGATTGGCTGACTGCCTCAAGCGTGTGACGGAAATGTTACGCCCCTTACCATACTGTGATGGGTGTCCAGGTCAGAACACAGGCGTGACAAGACAAAAACAATAAAACCCATTACAAACGAGCCATTTGTTGCATCCAGTGGGGACATAATTAAGGATTATAATGACTGTCTATCTTATACTGTCTTTTTACGCATTACGCGTTGCACAAACCAAGTCTGCATTTGTGATCGAAGAAACAACAAACAACAAGCGCTACTCTACACTGCTCAAAACTCGCATTTGAATCATCAGTGGTAAATCCTTTACATATGTAAACGTACTTACAGACTGTGAGTTGGAACAGCCAGTATTGTAGTCTACTCTCCCAGGATCAGGAAACAGTCCTCCATAAAATGTGCTACACACATCTGAATACTTGGGTTGAACTGTTCTGGAACAGTGTTGTAAATACAACTTAACCACTGATTTCCAGTTGTGTCCTCTTTTGGAAGGTCAAACAAAGTATTTTCACTTTCACAATGAAACAGCGTCTCCACAACATGGCACCAGCAGCAAAACAGTGAGAATCAAAGTTACGCCTTCTTTCTTTGCGTGAACATTTGGTCGGCGTTATGCAAATCTTCCCACATCGTGATGTAGACATGTGGGGGCGTGTTTAAACAAGACGTTTTAGGATGGCATGGATGAGTCTTAACTTTTATAAAGAATATCTCTTTGGGTTTGATACTTTATTCTTTGCAACTTTAGGGATCTTATCTATTCACAAACAGCTTGTAACACTCCAAAGAGAACTGACCCCTTTAAGTCATTTTTGTGGATCGGAGTGAACAGGAACATATGGACAATGTTGTAATCGGGATGCAAAAAATGGAAAAGGAAAAACATTTCCATCTTTAACACATCACTGTAATGGTAATGTAACCTGATATGGTGATTTTGTGATCAAAAAACATTTCTTATTATTATCAAAGTTGAAAACAGTTGTGCTAAATAATATTATTATACAATGTTATATAATATTATTTGTTGAATGTGCAATACATTTTCTTTTTTTTTTGGGGGGGGGGGGGGAGGTGTTAATTAATGAATATAAAGTTTGAATAAAGTAGAAAGTAGGGAGAACATTTAAAAAATGAAGTTTTGAACAATCTCGTATGTATTAAATCGTTTATAAGTAAATATATAAATGTTTTCAAAAAATCACTTGAGCATGAAGGCTACAAAAGGTTCATCTTAAATTAAATAGAGGTGAGGTGAAATCTTTGTCTCTGATTTTTTTTTTTTCTTTTGTAATTGCATTATTTTAAAATGCCTCTGGAGTAATTAAACACAACACAATTTATTCCTGAGGATCTGGGGAGCAGATAAGATCAATTTTAAGTCAGACACAATGTTCATGTAAAACAGACAGAGCATGGTGAATCGTCATGCATGGAGACAATGTAAAACCAAGCATGAATAAAATATATCGATACATACATATATATACTATAATTACTTTGTTTAAGTGGATTCATATGGAAAGGTCCATGATGTCTCATATTGTAAATATTTAAAAAAAGTTAAATAAAAAAAAAAAAAAAAAAAAAAAAAAAAAACTTCAAATGCCGCATTAAATGTTATATAGAGGGTGCCAGTGTTGCTTTTGCATGTGCCTCAACAAATGGGTAGCTGCACCCCTGAGAGCAAGTAATGGTTGAACATTAGCATTCAAGATGCATTTCATCCAGTTAGCTTCTGGATGGAAATGTTTTTATACTGAGTTGTGCATCATGATATTATTCATGGCTGTCAAACTTTTTCCAGAGGCAACCCATCCCAAAATATGTTTATTCTCTTTGCTCCTGCACACACAGCACACACACAGCAGAAAGGACATCACTCAGAGAAAATGTTTCTGAAATCCATTACAGTGAAGTTTTTTTGTTTTTTTTTTACTCACTGATTTGATGAGAGACAGGAGACAGGACTTGAGCCTTAACTTTGCATGTTACCTGACTGACTGTACCTCATGAGTTAAAAGGGGGGCTAACACTGAGGCGGGGGAGTGAAAAATTAACCACCGGGGAAGGGAAAAAGAGAGAAATTACTCTGGAGATGGAAATGAAAATGCATGACTTGCGATAATTGCTGTGAAAGAATGTGACAGCTGGACTCTCCTTTTCAATCTGAGGATGTGACATGGTCGAAACATACTTCTTTTCTAATGGACCACTTCGGTGGCAGCCATCATCATCCGACCCCATGTTAAACAGATTACAGCCCCTAGCTATGTGCTTTTGATGCAACACCGAATAAATGTGCTGAAATTACGAGACAGATAAATGATAATGACTTGCAGATATAAATGGCGTATGCATAAGGAACCAGACTGCTTGACGTCAAGGCGGAGAAAATCATTGCTCTTCCTCATCTTGGACAATCTTACCTATCTTGGAGACAGAGTGAATTTGTCATGTTCTTGCTATCAGCACATGCAGGACTGGATTGATACTAACATTATAAAGGGGGTTTTCAAATTGAACTCCTGCCAATGCTGCCAAAATAAAGCTTACTGTGGTGTCAGAGGATTTTGTTCACAGCTCCTCCAGCGAGTGACAGAGTATGAAGACATATTGAGCTGTCTCTTCAAAATTTGTATATAATGAGGCTGAAGTTAGGATCTGAATGTGACGCTGGGCCCACATACAGTACTGTATCACTGTAGATCAGCATTGGGTGTGATGCATTACATGAGAAGTCTGTTATGTGAGTATAGCCAACTATTTTGCAAAGCTCCCTTTTTCATGTCCCATATCATAGTATTTTAGATCTCTCTCTCTCTATCTCTCTCTCTCTCTCTCTTTCTGTGTGTTCGCACATTTGCGAGAACAGTGGAGTTGGTTGGCGTGAGTGAGAGCATTCTTGAGTAAGTTTCTTTTTTCTACTTGCTATTTTTCTATATTTTTAGTTGGATTAAAAGTTTTTGTTTGTGAGTGAGGTTTGTGGGGCGTTGGCTGACCTTTGGTCGGCGTGCTCCGAGCGATGGAGACAAACGCGGGAGATTGTCTGGAGATGACTGTTAGGCATGGTTGTAAATGCATGCCAGACGCCTCGGTCTCGGTGGAGGATTGTTTATTAGCTGTGAGTTCTATGATCGGTGGCACAAACATTAGGTCTGCATCATGCATGAATAAGGCTATAGTGCTGTTTCTCGGTGAAATTCAGTTGGTGGATACTTTGATTGAGAGTGCTTTAACAAATAAGGACACATTTGTGCTTGTTCTACCTCTCTCAAGTCCAATGAAAAAAGTTGTTCTTTTAAATGTACCGCCGTTTGTAAGAAGTAAAAAATTAGAAAAATTCAGAGATGATGAAATGTTTTGTATGCAGAGAGTTTGGGCATGTTCAGCAGTCTTGTCCAAATAAAAATGGAGTGAACGTTAATTTCATGGCTGCCGCTGTTAATGAACAGACTAACAGCCAGGCAAGTAGTGAGTTAAATAGGGGTACAGCTGCTGTATCATTGGAGGTGTCAGCTGTTGAAGGTGCCACACCATGTACCACGCATGAGGTGAGTGTGGTCTCAGAAAACTCAATAGATGCTTCTGTGGAAGAAGATAAGGTGACTGTTGTAAGTGGTAGTGAGAATATGGTCTCACAATCAGTAACGGGCCTCTGTGAAGTGCAGGTAGATACTGATCACGATTCACATAGCAAGAAAAAGCAGATGCAGCTTACTAAGGTAACGGTAAATGCTGAAGAGAAAAGTAGTAGCAAAAGTGTAGAAGATGAAAGCTCTCAGGAATTTAGTACATATTTGCAAACTGAGGATTCTGATAATGATAATGAAGACATTGAGAGCATTTTAGATGAGAACAATGAGACTGGTTCAAGTGTGCAGACGCAGCTTACTGTTGAGGCTAGTAGGTCTAAAAATTTTTCACTTAAACAAATTAACGACTTCCTGGATTGAACCATAGGACTTCATAAGCCCAAGATCGAGAATGTTTTCCCAGATTTAGGTCTGATTTTGGCATCTGATACAGTAACAATAAGAAAAGCGTCTTTTGAGGAACTTGATAAGCCGAAACGATATTGTCTTAAGAAGTCAATGGTGGGACATCAGTAAAGTTAAAGTCAAACTTTTTTTTGTCAGATGTATTCTACACATAATAAAAATATTCTTGAAAACAAAATGAGACAACTTGAACAAGATATCTTGCAGCTGACCATTGAAGAGGATGATGGAAGTACTGTTGAAGTTTTGGAAACAAGAAAAATTATTCTCCAGAATCTCTTGGAAGAGAAAGCCCAAGAGACTTTGATTCGTGCAGCAAGGTTTACGTCTTTTAACTGCATGGATTCTCCAACAATTTATTTTTATTATTTTTTTTTTTTTTTCATTTCAATTTAGAGAAGAAAGTTGCAGATAGAAAAACTTTAAGTCATCTGAAACTTCTGGAAGGAGGTGAAACAACTGATGAACATAAATTTTTTGTTCATGCATTGCATTTTTATGAAAATCTTTATAGAGCAGAACCATGTGATGGAGAAATAACAGAAACACTTCTTCAGGATCTGCCTCATTTGACAGAAAGTGATAATGAATGAATGAACGACATGAATGAATTGACTGCTGCAATCAAAGATCTGTCTTCAGGCTCTGGGTTTAAATGGCTTAACTGCAGAATTTTATTAACAGTTTTGGCCAGTCTTTGGAGAAGAATTGTTCTCAGTTTTTTTTTAGAGTGCTTTGATATTGGCACTTTACCATTGAGTCTACAGAGGGCAGTTATCACCTTGATACCCAAGAAAGGCGATCTTGCGGACACAAGAAACTGGCGACCAGTGTCTCTGTTTGGTGTTGATTATAAGATACTATCCAAAGCATTAACTAATAGATTAAAACTTCATATATCAACAATAATTCACGCAAATCAGTTGTACTGTATTCCAAAACGTACAACATTTGATCATTTGTTTCTGATTCGTGATTTGATTTCATTTGCCAGATAAAATAATTTTAATGTGGGTTTTTTATCTTTGGATCAGGAAAAAGCTTCCTTTTCAAATGCTTTGAAACTTTTGGATTTGGTTCTTCATTTATTTCTTATGTGAAATTGTTGTATATTGATATTTATAGTATTTTGAAAATTAGTGGTTCACTCACAATACGTTTTCAAGCTGGCAGAGGCATACAACAAGGAAGTAGTATGTCAGGCATTTTATATGCCATTGCCATTTAACCTTTGCTAACTGCTCTGAGGCGTCAACTTTGTGGAATTTCAGTAGGATTTTCTACTTCAGAGTAGGCCTCCATGAAAAGGTGGCTGGGTGCTTACATCCAAAACCAAAACTTCCTAAACTATATTACAGAGGAAGGGTTCTTGTTGTAAACAATCTAGCAGCATCAATGCTATGACATCCTTTCACTGTTATTGACCCCCTAAAAAAAAGATCTACTGCAAAGACTGCAGAAGGTTTTTATTATTATTTATATATATATATATATATATATATATATATAATTATATATAATGGGATGGGTTTCAATGGCTTGCTTCTGGGTTGTTATATTTGCCAGTAAATCTCGGTGGGACCTCGTCCTGTGGGGAAGTGGTGGCCTAATGGTTAGAGAGTCAGACTTGCAATCCAAGGGTTGTGAGTTTGAGTCTCGGGCCGGCAGGAATTGTAGGTGGGGGGAGTGAATGTACAGCACTCTCTCCACCCTCAATACCACGACTTAGGTGCCCTTGAGCAAGGCACTGAACCCCTAACTGCTCCCCGGGCGCCGCAGCATAAATGGCTGCCCACTGCTCCGGGTGTGTGTTCACGGTGTGTGTGTGTTCACTGCTGTGTGTGTGCACTTTGGATGGGTTAAAAGCAGAGCACGAATTCCGAGTATGGGTTACCATACTTGGCTGTATGTCACGTCACTTTCACTTCACTTTAAATGAAGGAGGACAAAAACTGAATGAACTGTCAGCAAAAGTCAGAGCCATGAGACTAAAATCTACACAGAGACTTCTTTTTTGTACAGAATTTATTCCTTGGGTGTCATTTGGGCTAGCTGTATTAAGATCCTTTTGTGGTGTTGAGCTTGATAAACAACTGTTTTTGATGTCATTTTTTAAATATTTTTTATGTATCGGTTTTAAAATCTTGGAATGCTTAGGGTGTATAGGTCTAAAAATTCTCTCTATGGTTTGAATGAACCATTGTTTCTTAATTCATTTCTAGGAAATGTCTGTATATCCAATAGTATAGTTAAGTTATGTATGATGAAAGGTTTCAATAAAATGGGACACTTGATTAACTTAGACTTAAAAGAGAGGAGATCAGCGCAAGAGATTACCAGGCAGGTTGAATTGAGGTCTGTGAGGGTGGTAGTGCAGTTGATTTTAGGCTTGAAAGCTGCTCTCCCTCCTCCTCTTTTTCAGTTTTTTTTTTTTATTTTTCTTTAGAGAGTGGGCCTATACAGTTACCTTTTCCTAAGTTAAGTGCGTCACCTGAAATCTGCCCTGAAATCAGTCTGGTTGGAAAGCTGTTAAATTTTGAGAGATTAAAGGGGCTAAATTTTCAAACAGTGGGGAAAAAAATATATTTTTTTAAGATCTTCATGAAAGATGTCATACAAAATCCAGAGAAAAACTTGCAGTTACAGATTGTATTTTTCCTTCTTGGATTTTTTTTTATTATTAAACGTTCAGGTGATTTACAATGGAGAATATTGCATTGTGTGCTAGCCACAAATGTTTTTGTTTCCAAATTTAACTTGAATGTGTTGCCCTTTTTCATTTCTGTAATAGTCATGAAACAGTTTTTCATGTTTTCATTGAATGTTCAAGGTTGGTGCCACTTTTTGCATTGCATGGAAGGATTATTGGAGGACTGGGTTTTGAATTTACAAAATACTTTATATTTATGGCTTTAGGTATTCTACACTAAACAAGGAATGATGTACTGTAGCCAATTTTATAATTGGGCAAGCAAAATTAGCTTTACTTCTCTATCTTTATTTCTTTCTTTCTTACTTTTTGTTTTTGTTTAGTTTGTTGGGTTTCTTTGTTTAACGTTGGTGGTTTTCTAAAAAGTAGAGAAGTGAGTGTTGTGTTTATCCGGGAGGTCCGCTCCCCCGTGTTGGGAGCATGGCTGCCCCAGGCAGTTGGAGTTTTAATTCATTGACAAGGCTTCATGGTGTGAAAATAGATTCAACCACTTGTGTAGAAGATTGTGGATTAGCCTTGAGGGAAGAAATTGGACATGACAATATCTTGTCAGCATCCCGTATGAATGGCGCTGTTGTTGTATTTGCGAAAACAGTTAATTTAGCAAAGCAGTTAGTGCATAACAGGATTGTGATTAAAGGTATTTTTACACCAGTGCTTCCTTTGTCCACACCTTCCAAAAAAGTGACATTGCCAAATGTACCGCATTTTATCCCTAACAAAGTGTTGACCAATATGTGTGTTATGGTAAAATTGTTTCACCTGTAAAGATGATTCCGATTAGTACTGGGTCACCCCTCCTGAAGCATGTTGTGTTTTTTAGGCGCTATGTTTATATGATTTTGCAGGAGCATTTTGATGAACTGGATCTGTCCTTGAATTTTCCACATGAGGATTTCTATGTTATTGTCGCTACAACAAACAATATAAAGTGTTTTAATTGCGGTGGAATTGGACATTTGATTCCCAAATAGAGTGGATAGGTTGTGCCCAAATAGAGTGGATAGGTTGAATGAGGCACCTTTACCGGTTGTGAATAATGAGAATAGTGCAAACGCTGAAGAAGTTCAGAACGTTGCGGTACCAATCACTGATGGTGAGGTACCTGGGCCAAGTTCAGTGCAGACAGTGACTACATTGTTCGGGAAAACAGCAGAGATAGAGCCGTCAGATCAATCTGTGGAAGAGGACATAATTGTAACCATGGTTGAAGTGAATGAGGTGGAGAACAGATTAGATATTACAGACGCTGTGGGTGAGTGTTCTGTTCATCGTGAAAGTGTGACGTTATCTGAATTGGACAATTGTACTTTTAAAACGTTGCAGAAATGAAGGTTAGAGCAACGTCCTTCAGATGAGCAAGCAAAAAAAGGATTTAATTTGTGATTTAAGTCAAACTGACACAGAAAGTGAAAGTGATTTCTCAGAGTGCAGCGTAATTGTAATGAGGGAGAGGCAGAGGCTGTGTTAGAATCCATTTGCTGAAGTTTAATGAGCAAACAGTTCAACAATCCAAAATGTGGGGCAGAAATCAGAGTCGTGGTCACAGGCCAAGAAGTCAAAATCACAGTAATCAGTCCAACCAGCAAACAAGTACGAGGGAAATCCAAAAGGCAAAATCCAGAAAAACAGGCGATAAATAATACACACAGCAATCAAAACAAGACAATGGAAATGCTCATTAAGAGATCCCTCAGCCCTCACCCGAGGAGCGCCTCCTGGCGCTCGATGAGGACGTCCCCGTGGTTGTGGTGCTGGACGATCAGGTCTGGCTCGATGGAAGTCTTCGGTAAGTAATGGATCCAGTATGTCAGGGGTGGCTACCCATGATCTTTCCTCGGGTCCTTAGCCCTTCCAGTTTACCAGATATTGGAGCTGACCCCCTCAACGTCTTGAGTCCAGCAACTCGTTCACCTTGTATGCTGGTGATCCATCTATATCTAGCGGTGGTGGTGGCTCTTGGTTCTCAGCATTGGGGTCAGCATCCAGGTGGACCGGTTTGAGGAGCGAGACATGGAAGGAGGGAGAAATCCGGTAATTAGTTGGAAGCTCAACCTGGTACATAACATCATTAATCGGTTTGATTATTTGAAATGGGCCAACATACCTGGAACCGCAGCTTGAGGTCCCTCGTAGAAAGCCAGACCCGTTGTCCTGGTTAGTAGGGAGGGTGTGGACGACGTCGTCTGTTGGCCTGGAACTCTTGTGTTCTGACGGCTCTCTGTAGACGGACATAGGCACTGTCCCACACCCTCTCACTGTGTCTGAATCCAGTCATCGACTGCAGGTACAGATTAGGGTTCACCTGACCACAGGAACAAGGGGGGTTGGTATCCCAACATGCATTGGAAAGGGGTCATGCCAGTGGAGGAATGAGTTAGGGAGTTTTGAGCATACTCAGCCCATGGAAGGAATTCTGCCCACCAGTTCTGTTCACGACTATAATAAGTTCTGAGATACCTGCCCATCTCCTGGTTCAACCTTTCCACTTGGCCTAGCTTACATTGATGTCTAATTGCTTGCAGAAGGCCTTCCAAACCTGAGAGGTAAATTGGATTCCTCTGACAGAAACAATATCCTCAGGCAAAACATAGACTCTGAAAACATGGTGGAATAGGGCTTGGGCTGTTTCCATGGCTGTGGGGAGATCATTGAGAGGGATCAAATGACAGGCTTTAGAGAAGCAATCAATAATTACTAGTATGGTGGTAAAACCATTGGAGAGTGGCAGGTCTGTGACAAATTCTATGCACAAGTGAGACCAAGGACGTTGAGGAATTGGTAATGGTTGGAGGAGACCAGAGGGTAGTTCCTTGGGAGTCTTGGATTGAGCATACATTTGGCAGGTCTTGACATAGGTTACCAGAAAGAGTTCTGCAATAGGTGGAGAGTGCGAGAAATTCCAGGATGTCCTGAGTTCAGAGAGGTGTGAACCCATTGCATGACTCGGAGACGTAAACCTTGAGGCACAAAATGTTTGTTTGGGGGACTGTTTGCTGGTGGTGGTTCCTGCTGATGGGCTCGATGGATCTCTTCCATAATGTCCCAGGTTACTGGAGCAATGATAACAGATGGTGGAAGAATAGATTCAGGTGTGACATTGTCTGGTGAAGGATCATGATGTCTGGATAGAGCGTCAGCCTTACTGTTCTTGCTGCCAGGTCTGTAGGTGACGGTAACCTGGAAACGGGTGAAGAATAAAGACCAACGGGCTTGACGTGGAATCAGGCATTTGGCACTCTTGATGTATTCCAGGTTTTTATGATCTGTGATGACTTGGAATGGATTGACTGCTCCCTCAAGCCAATGCCTCCACTCTTCTATGGCTGCCTTCATGGATAGAAGTTCTCTGTTGCCTACATCATAGTTGCGCTCAGCAGAAGTCAGTTTTCTTGAGAAAAATGCGCAAGGGTAGAGTTTTCCTGGTTGACCATGATGCTGGGAAAGAACTGCTCCAATCCCGCAATCAGATGCATCAACTTCTACCACAAAGGAAAGGTAAGGATCAGGATGCTTGAGAATTGGGGCTGTGGTAAAACTGTTCTTGAGTTTGGTGAAAGCTTGGGTAGCTTCTTCAGTCCATTTGAATTTTTATGGTTCGCCTTTTAGCAGTGACGTTAGGGGGGATGCAATCAGACTGTAGTTACGAATGAAGTGTCTGTAGAAGTTTGCAAAGCCAAGAAATCTCTGAAGTTCTTTTACTGTAGTGAGTTGAGGCCAGTCTGTGACTGCTCTGACCTTGAAGTCATCCATCTCGACACCTTGATGACTGATGTTGTACCCAAGAAAGGACGCATTTCTCTGCCTTGACATAAAGCTGGTTATCCAGCAGGCGGGAGAGTACGGTCTTGACATGTTGGATGTGTTCAGTTTCAGACTTGGAGTAAATTAAGATGTCATCAATGTATGCCACTACAAAGTGTTTCAGCAGATCTCTAAAAATTTCATTGATAAAAGACTGGAAGACTGCTGGAGAATTAGCATGTCCATATGGCATGACCAAGTACTCATAGTGCCCCCTAGTGGGGAGGAAGGCAGTCTTCCATTCATCACCTTCACAAATCCTGATCAGGTTGTATGCGCTTCTGAGGTCGAGCTTTGTATAGATCCTGGCCTCATGTAGTTGTTCCAGTGCTGAAGGAACCAGTGGAATTCACCACAGTAGTAGCACAGTTTGAGTTGATGTCGTCGAGTTCTCTCCTCTTTAGATTAGATTAGATTAGATTCAACTTTATTGTCACTGCACATGTAAGGTACAAGGCAACGAAATGCAGTTAGCATCTAACCAGAAGTGCAATAAGCAGTAAGTACAGAATATACAAGGTCTACAATATGTACAATAACTATACAGATAAGTATTATGGACAAAATTTACAGATTTTAAATACTATCAGCATGATATACAGATAGGTGTACTATGAACATATTATACAGATGAAATATGTGAAGTGTATGTACACTATAGGCAGAACTATGAACATATGAACAATTTTAAACTATTGCAATGGAAAGTAAAGTGCATAGAAAATATTTCAGTGTGCAAATGGGTTATTCAGTGTTCCTGGATGAACAGACAGTAGTGCAAGTAATAGCAAGTTTGCTGTTTTTGCTTGTTGTAAATAAATAAATGAATAAATCAGTCAGATGTAGTGATGAAGTGGGGGAGGAGTCTGTGTGTATGGTGTGGGGGGTGTCAGAGGTCAGAGTTCAGCAAGGAGACAGCTGTAGGGGAAAAAAAGCTGTTCCTGGATCTGCTGGTCCTTGTCCGGAGGCTCCTGAAGCGCCTCCCGGAGGGCAGGAGGTTAAACAGTCCATGGTCAGGGTGAGAGGAGTCCTTAAGAATGCTGCGAGCTCGAAGTACACAGCGTTTCCTCTGGATGTCCTCAATAGCAGGAAGTGGTGTCCCTGTGATGCGTTGGGCAGTTTTCACCACCCTCTGCAGTGCTTTGCGGTCAGCCACCGTGCAGTTCCCATACCAGACTGTGATGCAGTTGGTCAGGATGCTCTCGATCGCACACCGGTAAAAGTTCACCACTATGGCTGAAGACAGCTGGTTCTTCTTCAGTGTTCTGAGGAAGAATAGGCGTTGGTGAGCTTTCTTGACCAGGCTGGAGGTGTTTGTGGTCCAAGGACAGGTCCTCCGTGATGGTGGTTCCCAGGAACTTGAAGCTGGAGACACGTTCAACAACCAACCCGTTAATGTGGATGGGGTCATGCGTGCTTCCTTTCTTCTTCCTGAAGTCGACAATGAGCTCCTTTGTTTTACTGGTGTTAAGGAGCAGGTTATTGTCAGCGCACCATGTGGCCAGGTGCTGAACCTCTTCCCTGTAGGCAGTCTCATCGTTGTCACTGATGAGGCCAATCACCGCGGTGTCGTCTGCAAACTTAATGATGGAGTTGGATCCATGCACAGGCTTGCAGTCGTGGGTGTAGAGGGAGTAGAGGAATGGGCTCAGCACACAGCCCTGTGGTACGCCGGTGTTAAGTGTGATGGTGGTGGAGTGGGTGTGGGCCTGACCGAACATGCTGAGGCCTGTTGGTCAGAAAGTCCATGATCCAGTTGCAGAGGGAGGTGTTAATGTCCAGGTCTCCAAGTTTTGTGGTCAGCTTGGAGGGAATGACGGTGTTAAATGCTGAACTGAAGTCAACAAACAACATCCGTACATATGTGTTGTTATTGTCCAGGTGTGTGAGTGCAGAGTGCAGCACTGTGCATACTGCATCCTCTGTGCTCCTGTTTCTGCGGTAGGCAGAAACAGGTAAGTCTTGAGAAATCCAGTTGCATGGGCTCCTGGCTAGGCATTGACATGGTTAGAGGAACATGGCAGAGCTGGTGTGTAGTATGAGCCTGTGATGATTGGACAGTGTTCCTTTTGGGAGCATTCCTCATGAGGTTATCGATCTTAATATCAAGAGTTATATATTCAGTAAATGAACAGTTCTCATCCTTGCAAGCCAGTTCAGTCTGTAGATCGATGTTCAAGCTTTGTTGGAACACAGCCTTTAAAGAGATGGCATGCCAGCCACTTTGAGCAGCAAGCGTTCTAAACTCGATAACATAATCTAACATAAACACCTCTCGTAACTATTTGACAAAGTAATCATATGAGGTACGCAACAAAGGGTCTGTCTCCCAGACTGCTGAAGCCCAATCGATCGCTTTACCAGAAAGCAGTGACATCAAAAAAGCACATTTCTTTTCACCTGAGTAAAACTGTTCTTCCAGGCTAGCAAAAGAAAATCTCCACTTGAAGAATAAAGCTCCGGCATTGCTCAGCTGAACCATAAAATTTTTCAGGCATAGCAAGTCTTACCGTCTGTGGTGTAGGAGAAAGAAGCGATCGAATGTATTGAGTCAGATGCTCGTTTGCAAACTGAAGCTTGTTGAGCTGTTCTTGGTAACCCTTGAGCATTTCACTTTGATAAGAGAAAGCTGCTTGAAGCTGGGAAACTTCCTCTGGATTCAATGATGGCGAAGTATTCTGTAATGAGGGTGAGGCAGAGGCTGTGTTAGAATCCATTTGCAGAAGTTGCCAGGTTAGATAGATTTTATGAATACAGACACCAACTTAATTTATTTAAAGAGTGTTCTATTATTCCTGTTGGGTTTTTCCGATCATAGTTTAGTTAAGTGTTCTGTAGTTATGGGTTTTTCTAAGCCAAAGAGTGTTTATTAGCACTTGAATACTAATTTGTTATGTGATCGTTTATTTCAAGATTCTTCTAAGGAGTTTTGGGTTGGTTTTAGATCTAGAAAATCATCCTTTCAATCTGTACAACAGTGGTGGGACTTTGCAAAGATACAAATTAGGCAACTGTGACAGCAGCACACTTTTAATGTAACAAGGGATAGAAAAAGTACAATTGAATCATTAGAAAAATAATTAAAGGAGATGCAGGAATGTAGAGATACCTCAGGAGATTCAATTTTTATAAAGCGCTTTCAGGAGAAAAAAAAAATCTTTCAATAATTTATTGGATTTGGCTGCACAAGGAGATTTGGTCAGATCAAGGTTTCAAAATATTGAATTGATGGATGCACCTTGTATTTTTTTGGGGCAAAAGAGGGCAAAAGAGGTTCATGCCTTCTGAGACTGGGGTATTGTTATTGGACCCCTTTGAAGTAAGAAATAGAGCAATTGTTTTTTATCGAAAACTATACGAAAGTGAGCTATTCTAGATGTGTTAGATGTGAATGTCTTTTTTTAAAATTTGCCTCAAGTACCTTCTGTATAATTCTGTATTAAGTAATGCTGTTACTTTAGAAGAATTACAAAAGACACTTCAAAATATGGAATGTAATAAAGTGCCTGGTATTGATGGCCTGCCGTTTGATTTTTATAAGACATTTTGGGCGGAAGTGAGCTTGGATTTGTTACAAGTACTCAATGAAAGTTTGGTGAATGGACAGTTACCTTTAAGTTGCAGAAGGGCAGGTGTTACATTATTGCCCAAGAAAGGTGATTTAAATTATATTAAAAATTGGAGGCCTGTTAGCTTGTTGTGTACTGATTATAAGTTACTTTCCAAGGTTCTGGCAGGTTGAGTGAAGTCCTTAGTCATATTATTCACTCTGATCAAATGTAATGTGTTCCAGGAAGGAGAATATTTGATAATATCTCCTTCATCAGAGATATTTTAGATGTTGGTAAATATTTTAAGTTGAATTTTGGCCTAGTGTCTATTGATCAAGAAAAAGCCTTCGACAGGGTGGAGTACACATATTTGTGGAACACATTAACAGCCTTTGGATTTAATAATGATCTTGTGTCCCTGCTAAAAGTCTTGTATAATTGAAGTTGAAAGTGTTTTAAAAATTAATGGGGATTTATGTGCCCCTTTTAAGGTCTTCAGAGGTATCAGGCAAGGCTGCGTCTTATCTGCCATGTTGTATACTTTGACCATAGAGCCACTCTTAATTAGAATAAGAGTAAAACTATGTGGACTATCTATTCCGAATTGTACAAATGCATTTAAACTGTCTGCATATGCTGCTGATGTTGTTGTTTTAATTAATGGGCAAAGAGATGTGAATATGTTGTTGGAAATTTTGAACAATTTTAAAGAGATTTCTGCCACAAAAGTAAATTGGTCCAAGAATGAAGAAGTATTGGTTGGAAACTGGCTCAATGTAGACCCAAGACTATTCAGAAGGGTTATCCTGGACTAAAGAAGGTTTTAAGTATTTCGTTTTGGGGGAATTAAATGTTTATACAGAACAATTTTGTAGCAATTATTGAAAGGGTCAAAGGTCGCCTTGTTAAATGGAAGTTTTTGCTCCCTAAAATGTCATACAAGGGATGAATATTGATCATCCACAACCTAATTGGATCTGCTCTTTGGCATTCATTAATTTGTGTGGATCCTCCACGAGATCTACGGCCAAGACTGCAATCAATTTTAATAGACTTCTTTTGGGACAAGATGCATTGGGTACCTAAATCTGTTTTGTACCTACCCAAAGAGAAAGGAGGACATGGTCTAATGCATGTGCAGAGCAGAATAGCGGCCTTCAGGATTCATTTTATTCAAAGGCTGCTGACTGGTCCAGTAGACTGAAGTTGGAAGTTTGCTGCCTGCACCATTTTGCGAGGATTCGGAGGTCTGGACTCTGAGAGATCTTTATTTTGGTTAGATCCGCAAAAGATGGACTTGTCTAAATTATCCATTTTCTATCGGAATTTATTCAAGATTTGGTCTCTGTTTAAAGTGCAGAGACATCACACTATAACTTCTCTATACTGGTTGCTCTAGGAACCTCTGATTTATGGATCATGCATGGACTTATCAAATGAGGGGATTTTTTCTTCTGTCAATGATATACTTTCTTGACCTTTGAGAATGTTGATGCTGTCACCAGTTGTCTGGGGGTAAAGTCAAAACGCGTAATGGCCAAATTGCTTGAAAAGTGGAAGTCAGCTCTTATACCCGAAGAAGTTAAATTATTGGGTGAATATACTGAAGGGTTAATTGCCCCAAATTGTAATGATTCTTTTCCAGATTTATATTTGTTAACTGATTTTAAAGTTTTTACAAAACAGTCTCTTGTTTTTAATGGGGCCTAATTCTGTATCTGGGAAAACTGTTTATAAGAGATGTGTGAATACACTTAATAAGATTTTTTTGCATAATAGAGTTGATACTACTCAGCGCACTGTTCTCCATTTAGGAGAGAATGTTAAACCAGAATGGAGAGCTTTGTATAAATCACCTTTGTCAAAGAAAGTAGGAGACCTACAATGGAGAATCCTTCATGGCGCTATAGCTGTGAATGCTCTTGTTTCAATTATAAACCCAGGTAGTAGTGATGAATGTCCTTTTTATTTCCAGAGGTAGACTGTACATCATACTTTTTTGTTTTGCAGTAGGATTGATTCACTGTTTCAAGTTTTAACTGGTTTATTCAATCGTTTTGATGAGACTTTTTCACTGAAAGTGTTTATTTGTGGTTTTAAATACATTTAGAAACACAGATTCCGTTGCCAGTTATTACATTTTCTTCTAGGTCAGGCAAAAATGGCAATTTATGATGCCAGGAAAATAAAGATTGAACAAGATTTAAGTAGTAAAATATAAATTGTCTTTGTGAAATCTAGAATTTTGATTGATTTCCAGTATTATAAGGCTATGGGAGATCTTATGCAGATTTGGTGTTATAAAAGGGCTCTGTGTGAAGTTATTGATGAGCATTTAGAGTGCAATTTTTTTTAAATCGTTGTGTGCTGTTAATTTGTTTTGGTTTTTGTATTTTGAGTTTTGAATGTAGGGGTTGATTATGTAATGTGTTTTGAATTGTAATAAAGATGTTGAAATTCAAATTCTCTCTCTCTCTCTCTTTCTCTTGTTGTGCGCATGTGCGAATGGTGAGGGCGAGTGGGGTGCGTGTGAGCGTTTCTGTGCCCGCTGGGGCTTCTTTTTTCAAACGTTCTTTTTCTAGGTTATATGAGTTTATTGATCTTTGTCTAAACTTTGTGTGTTGTGGCTGGGTGATACAAGGCTTGTTAAAATTTAGGGCGTTATACGCAGGTGTTTTTCAAACACCATGGCGGCCCATATAGGTGGTGATTTAGATTCCCTCACGCGTCGGCACGGAGTTAAAGTAGTGTCGGCGGCAGGCAGTATAGAGGAATGCAGCTTAGCTGTTGGTAATGTGGTTGGACATAAATGTATTCTGGCTGCATCAAAAATGAACAATGCAATTGTAATATTTTTGAGTACGGTAGAAAAGGCGAATGAGGTATTGGAAAAAGGAATCGAATTGTGGGGTACGTTTGTACCTGTACTTCCCCTTTCCACACCAGCTAAAATGGTTACGTTGTCAAATGTTCCTCCTTATATTAAAGATGAAGTGCAAGCAAGACAGCTTTCACACTTTGGCAAACTTGTTTCACCTGTTAAAAAGATTGCAATCGGTAGTAAATCTGAGTTATTGAAACACGTTGTTTCTTTCAGGAGGTTTACATACATGATTTTAAATAACGGGAACGAACTTGATCTGAATTAGAAATTCAGAATAGATGATTTCGTCTATACAGTCTTTGTATTGACTGACACTATGAGGTGTTTTGGATGTGGAAAGATGGGTCATCAGATTCATGCTTGTCCGGACAATAGTGCAAATGTCAGTGAACCCGGTTCTTCGGGTGCGCAGCGTAAAACTGGTAATTCTGATTATGTTGATGAATCAAATCCAACTGATGTTGGTTTAAATGAAGGGTCTGCAGTTGAAATAAGAAAAGAAAAAACTGTTACTGAAGAACATGGATTTGAGCAGGTAGAACCTGAAAACATGAGTCTGTGAATGAAAATAGTGAAAAGTTGGAATCAGTCTGATTCTTGATGTTAATTCTGCTTCAGAAAATACAAACAGGGAGGATGGTGGTTTGTTGATGGAAGTAGATCAAATTATTTTTAAAACCCCTCTGAAAAGGAATAAGAAAAAGGAATGCACTGCAAATAAACAAACAAGGAAAACAAGAGAACAGGCCAGTAAAAATGTTGAAAGTGAGAGTGATTCTTCTGATTCAAGTGCTTCATTTTGTTCTCAGACTGATTGGCCATGTCATGTTATGTTGCAGCACTGAAAATATTAAGACATTTCTGAAAGTGAAAAAAAATCTAAGAGGTGTACAAATTGTTGATTATTTTTCCAATCTTAAAAGATTTGTTGAAGTTACTAAAAGGTCAATGACTCAATGAATAATAGCGACAATGGAGATTAATTCAATGACGAGAGCCTGTCTCTTACTCAATTTTCTATGGCTAATCTTATCCTTTACTATGGGTGAAATCCACATTACTTCTTTAAATGTGAATGGAGCCAGAGATATGAGGAAAAGATTGGAAATATATGAGTTAGTGAGACAAAAAAATGGATGTTTTATTGCTGCAAGAAACCCATAGTGATGATAAGAATGCTGTTGTCAGGGATCTGGCAAGCCCGGTTTCAACCAATCCACAATGCTCACAGTCCCCTGAGTACTAACCAGTCACACCTGCCCCGCATCAAGGATCCAATCAAGGCACTATAAAACACTCACCAATACATCAGTTCTCCGTCAAGCCTCCAACAGGAACAGTCTCCTCACACTTGCCTTCTGAGTTCCTGACACTTCACTGTTATCCAGACGTAACATATACTTACCCTTGTGTTACACTAACCTGTGTCCTTGTTCTGCTCCCCTCAGGACCATGGATCACTGAATTGTTACCTGTGATTCGACGGTCTCTGTAGTCTCCTGTGTATATCCTGAGCTGGTACTGTCTTCGGCATCTGTGAAGGAAGAGAACATACGTGAGCGATCTGTGACTGTGGCTTTGACACTCCTGAATCAAATGTGCTCACCTGTCTACTATCCCGTCCCCTGTGTTTATCATACTGCCCACACTTGAAGACACAAAGCACTCACCGAGCACTTGAAGACGAAGTATTCACCGAGCACTTGTATATACAAATAAAAACACTGTTCTGAATTCACCTATCTCTGTCTCCTGAGTATATCCTGACAGAAGGCTTGACCAACACCGCAAGGATGAATTCAGCGCAGCCGGAGGACGCGCTTCCGCTAATCCCGCTTCCACGTTGGTGTATATGGCAAGTTCAATCTCACGACCAGCGCCCTTCTCCGGTCGGGAGGAAGATTGCAATGGGTTTTTACTACAATGTTCACTTGCACTTGAGCAGCACGCACACCAATACCCTACGGAGAGATACCCTACGGAAATCTCGTTTATCATTCAGCAATTGTCCGGACCAGCACTGAGACGGGCCGAAGCGCTATGGTTCCAGGAATCCACAATCACCTCCTCCTTACAGAATTTCATCGGCCATTTCAAGGAAGTGTTTGGGCGTCCGGTGGGGGATTCTTTGGTCAGCGATCAGCTCTTAAACCTGTGACAAGGTAAAAAGACTGTCTCAGAGTATTCCCTTGAATTTCGTACTTTGGCCGCAGCGAGTGGATGGAATGAAAAGGCTCTTCTAACAGTGTATCGACGAGGACTAAACCCTGCACTCCGACTCCAACTCACCATATATGATGACAATCTGGGATTAGAAAAATTCATGCAACAAGCTCTCCGTGTTCACCAGAGGTCCCAGTCCTGCTATCGGGAAGCACACCCTATAGATAACGCTCCTCGCCGAAACGTACCTGAGAAAACTCCTGAGCCACAGCCAGAAAAGATGCAAGTACATTCCCAACGTTTATCCCCGGAGGAACGAAATCGTCGGAGAGAGCTTAAACTGTGTCTGTACTGCGGAAGTGGTGACCATTTCATACGCCCCTGTCCATCTCGCCCTCCACGGTTAGTGGTGAGTTCGGTTCTTCCTCAACCCTCTGTATCAATCCCACTAACCATCTCTGTGAATCTGAAGTTTAGAGGTCTCGATGTTGAGGCTACCGCCATTGTTGACTCCAGATCAGCTGGAAATTTCATTTCAGGGAAGTTCGTTAAGACCCTTTGCCTCCAAAGGACTAGAACTCCAAAGCCATACTCCATCTACGCAGTAACAGGGGAGATGATAAATAAAGGGTACGTGACATCTCAAATCGCACCAATCACCCTCTGTGTTGAGCATGACCACCAAGAACAATTCACACCATTCATACTCACTAATAGCCGCGCAGAACTGATACTAGGCCGCCCTTGGTTGATCCTGCATCAGCCTTCAATAGATTGGACCATGGGGAAAATACTTAAGTGGGGTTGTGACTGTCATATCACGCAAGTAATACATTCCACACCATCTGTCGATGACCATCCTGTCTCCATGTCAGTAAATTCCACATCAATTGAGAGTCCCAAGGAAAACCTGTCTGTCAATGTCCCACCTTGTTATGCCTCCTTTGCAGACGTCTTCAACCCCCTAGCAGCCTCCAAGCTTCCGCCACACCACCCTTGGGATTGTGCGATCGATCTAGTCCCTGGAGAGAGCATTTCTAAAGGGCGAATTTACTCCCTATCCATCCCTGAACAAAAGGCCATGAAGGAATACGTAGAAGAAGCGCTAAAGCAAGGGTACATCCAACCATCCACTTCTCCAGCAGCTGTTAGTTTCTTCTTCGTCCCGAAGAAAGATGGAGGGTTGCGACCATGTATCGACTACAGAGCTCTAAATAAGATAACGGTAAAATTCAGTTACCCTCTTCCACTAATCCCATCCTCTCTTGAACAGCTCTGGGATGCCCGTGTCTTCACTAAATTAGACCTATGGAGCGCATACAACCTGGTCAGAATTCGAGGGGGAGATGAGTGGAAAACGTCTTTCATCACCCCCGCTGGACACTACGAATACTTGGTGATGCCGTACGGTTTAGTAAATGCCCCCTCAGTCTTCCAAAGCTTCATGGATGAAGTTCTTCATGAGTATCTGAACCGTTTTGCTCCCGTCTATATAGATAACATCCTCATTTACTCTCCTAATGAAAAGGATCACCAGTGTCATGTTGCTAAAGTGCTCCAACGTCTCAGAGAGTTCTCCTTATTTGTCAAAGCCGAACAATGTGTCTCTCACCAGCAATCCATTGAATTCCTAGGATATACCATCAATGAGAAAGGGGTGAAGATGGATGATCGGAAAACGCAAACGATCACTTCATGGCCAACTCCTAAGTCCATCAAGGAGCTTCAGAGGTTCCTGGGTTTCGCCAACTTTTATCGCTGATTTATTCATCAGTATAGTATGATTACCGCACCCCTAACTTCTCTCTTAAAGGGGAAACCAAAGACCCTCCAGTGGAACCACGAAGCTGAGCAGGCCTTCCAAGCTTTAAAGACAGCTTTTACCACAGCTCCACTACTTCAACACCCAGACCCAGAGAAGAAATTCATAGTGGAGGTGGATGCCTCCACAACTGGCGTCAGCGCCATCCTGTCCCAATACTCCGAGAATGCAGCCAAACCTATGCCCTGTGCCTATTTCTCCAAGAAATTGTCTCCAGCGGAAAGAAACTATGATATAGGCAACAGAGAACTCCTTGCAGTAAAACTGGCGCTTGAAGAGTGGAGACACTGGTTGGAGGGGGCCAGACAACCATTTCTCGTGCTGACTGATCACAAAAACCTTCAATATCTGAAAGAGGCCAAAAGACTCAATCCTCGTCAAGCCAGGTGGGCCTTATTCTTTACCCGATTCCACTTCCATATAGCCTACCGTCCCGGATCCAAGAATACCAGAGCTGATACTCTGTCCCGCCTCCACGCCCTTGAGGAAACCCCTGAGGAACCAGAGCCCATCTTGCCCACCAGATTATTTGTTAATCCCATTCAGTGGGACTTACATGAAATGCTCCGCGAACGAGCACAACAACAACCCATTCCACCTGCATGTCCACCTGGGAAGGTATATGTATCCGAAGACCATCACAGGGCCCTTATCTTCCATGCACACTCCTCCGTAGGAACAGGTCATCCTGGAGTAAATAAGACTCTTGCTTCATGACAGCGCAAGTACTGGTGGCCAGGAATGCAAGAGGACGTCCAAGAATTCATCCGGGGGTGTGTCCTCTGTGCCATGACCAAAGTCCCGCGACAACTACCCACAGGGAAATTAATCCCCTTGCCGATTCCACATCGCCCTTGGTCCCATATCGGGGTAGATTTTGTTACAGACCTCCCTGTTTCCGATGGTAAAACTTGTATCTTAGTAGCCATAGACAGATTTTCTAAAGCTTGCAAATTAATTCCTTTGCGAGCTTTACCCACAGCCTTTGAGACCGCAGAGCTCCTCTTCGAGCATGTGTTTCAGAATTTTGGAATCCCAGAAGACATTGTGTCGGATCGAGGACCCCAATTCATCTCACGGGTATGGCGGGCATTCTTCTCACTACTTAATGTCACTGTCAGTCTCACTTCCAGCTATCATCCCCAGACCAATGGGCAGGCAGAACGCAAGATTCAAGACATCAGTCGCTTCCTTCGAACCTTTTGCCATCAGAACCAAAACCTCTGGAACCGTTACATAATCTGGGCAGAATATGCACAAAATTCACTCCGACAGTCATCCACCAACCTAACCCCTTTCCAATGTGTCTTAGGCTATCAACCTCCGCTGTTCCCCTGGTCCGGTGAGCCACCGGAAGTCCTTGCAGTTAACACCTGGTTCCAGAACAATGAGAGGGTATGGAACCAGGCCCACCACCATCTCCAGCAGGCCGTAAATTGCCACCAACGCTTTGCCGATACTCACCGAAGACAGAACCCCACATACCAACCTGGACAACTGGTTTGGCTCTCAACTCGAGACATCCAACTAAGACAACCTTGCAAAAAACTAAGCCCTAAGTATATAGGACCTTTTCCAGTAGAGCGACAAATAAACCCTGTCACTTACCGCTTTCCCGCTCAATACCGGATACACCCCACCTTTCACGTTTCCCTGTTAAAACCCCATCACATTCCTGTTTCTGTTCCCTCTGCAGACCCGGTCCCTGACGACAACCCCCCGTTACCACCCATTGACGCTGAACCCATCTACACAGTAAGAGAGATTCTAGACTCCTGACGTCGTGGTGGGCGACTAGAATATTTGGTAGACTGGGAGGATTATGGACCAGAAGAAAGATGTTGGGTACCTCGTCAGGATATCCTTGATCCCATCCTGCTCATAGACTTTCATGCCCAGCATCCGGAAAGACCCGCTCCGCGACCCAGAGGCAGGTGTCAGAGAGCTAGGTCCGCTAGCGCGGACCCTGGAGGGGGGGTTAGTGTCAGGGATCTGGCAAGCCCGGTTTCAACCAATCCACAACACTCACAGTCCCCTGAGTACTAACCAGTCACACCTGCCCTGCATCAAGGATCCAATCAAGGCACTATAAAACACTCACCAATACATCAGTTCTCCGTCAAGCCTCTAACAGTAACAGTCTCCTCACACTTGCCTCCTGAGTTCCTGACACCTCACTGTTATCCAGACGTAACATATACTTACCCTTGTGTTACACTAACCTGTGTCCTTGTTCTGCTGCCCTCAGGACCACGGATCACCGAATTGTAACCTGTGATTCGACGGTCTCTGTAGTCTCCTGTGTATATGCCGAGCTGGTACTGTCTTCGGCATCTGTGAAGGAAGAGAACATACGTGAGTGATCTGTGACTGTGGCTTTGACACTTCTGAATCAAACATGCTTACCTGTCTACTATCCCATCCCCTGTGTTTATCACACTGCCCGCACTTGAAGACACGAAGCACTCACCGAGCACTTGAAGATGAAGTATTCACCGAGCACTTGTATATACAAATAAAAACACTGTTCTGAATTCACCTATCTCTGTCTCCTGAGTATATCCTGACAGCTGTTGAATGGTTAAAATAATGTAATGGTTTATCCTTTTTAAGCCATAACACTTCTCTTAGTGGAGGAGTTTGTATTTTGTTTGATAAAAATTGTATTCCCAATTCAGTTAAAATGGAAGAGATTATAAAAGGAAGAATTTTAAAAGTGATTGCAAACTTTGAAAAGTATGTATTTGTTTTTATATGTATTTATGCCCCAACACATCCAATACAAAGAATGCGTTTTTAACTCTTTGTAAAACTCTAGAAGAGTATAAAGGTGAAGAATACTTGTTTTGGGGGGGTGATTTTAATTGTGCCGTAAGCAGTCTAGACAGAAATCATATTGAGCCACATATGCCATCACGCAGAAGGCTTATTCAAATGATTTAAACGCATGATTTGAGTGATGTGTGGAGAAATTTTAACAAAGATATTAGACAGTATACATGGGTATATGAGCGTGATAATTCATTATCATTAGCAAGGTTAGATAAGCTTTATGTTTTTAAACATCATCTTAATATTTTCTAAAGATGTTTTATTTCACCGTTTGGTTTTTCAGATCATAGTTTAATAGGATATGTAATTTCTTTGAATTTTGTTAAACCCAAAAGTGCCTATTGGCATTTTAACACAACTCTGTTAAATGATACTCAGTTTAAAGAACTTTTGAATTGTTTCTGGATTAATTTTAAAAAGGAAAAGAATAACTTTCAGTCCTTAAAGAGTTGGTGGGATTTTGGAAAACTCAAATAAAACAACTGTGTCAATAATACACCCTGAATGTCATTAAAGAATTGGCTAGATCTGTTCAGATTTTAGAAGATGAAATTATGAAACTTCAACAGTTAACACAAACTGGAAATCAAGAGCTTATTGTTAATTTAAAAAGAACAAAAATCTGCTTTATCTGATCTGCTGGGTTTAAAAGCACAAGGAGCATTAATAAGATCACACTTTCCAAGCTTTAATGAGATGGACGCTCCATCCAAATTTTTCTGTGAGTTAGAAAAGAAAAATGGGCAGCAACATTTTATTAATGTTTTACAATCTGAAAGTGGGGTTTTACTTTCAGATCCAACTGAAATATGTAAGAGAGCAGTCAGTTTTTATGAAAAGTTGTACAAAAATGAGTCTAAAGAAGACAAATTTGTTGAACAATGTTTTTTTTAGCGATTTACCTCAGATTTCTGAAAAATCTAATGAAGACCACAAAAAGCAAAAAAAAATGAAAAAACTTAATAAAAATCCTAAAAAAAAGTAAAATGGTAGGGTTCCTGGAATTGATGGAATTCTGGGTTGAGTTTTATAAGTCTTACTGGAATATAATAGGACAAGATTTATTGAAAGTTCTAAATAACAGTATAATTCAAGGAAGTCTACCTAAGCTGTCGAAGATCATTTCTCACTCTTTTGCCTAAAAAAAGGTGATTTAACTAATATAACATGTTGGCAACCTGTATCTTTGTCATGTTGTGATTATAAAATACTTTCTAAAGTGTTAGCAACAAGACTTGGAAAGGTTTTGGAAGATGTTATACATCCAGACCAGTCTTATTGTATACCTGGCAGATCAATATTTGTAAATATTTCACTAATAAAACGAATGGTTTTAAATATCTGGGAGTGTATTTGGGTGATGAAGCTACTGTGCAGAAGAATTGGGAAGGAGTAAATGAAAAGATAAAGGGTCGATTGGAAAGGTGGAAGTGGCTTAAATAAGCAATGTCATATAGAGGAAGAACAATTATAATAAATAATTTGGTTGCGTCTTTTTTGTGGCATCGGTTGGCTTGTGTCGATCCACCAACCTATTTATTGGCAAAGATACAATCAATTTTGATATAATTTTTTTGGGAAAATTTTCATTGGGTACTACATAATATTTTGTATTTACCAAAAGAGAAAGGTGGACAAGGACTGGTCCGTCTGCAAAGCAGGACTGCTGTTTTTCGATTACAGTTTTTGCAGAGATTTCTTAAGGATTCAGAAAATCTGAGTTAGAGAACAGTAACCAGTGTTATAATGAAATCTGTTCAAGAGATGAACTTGGACAAATCCTTGTTTTTGATGGACCCTAATAAGATTGACACTTCATGTTTACCTGTTTTCTATCAAAAATCTTTTTAAGGTTTGGAGTTGTTTTAAAGTAAAGAAGTCTGAAACTACAAACTCTTTATTTTGGTTGTTGGAAGAGCCACTGATAAATGGTGCAAGACTGGATGTAATAAGCACAAGCAGCACATATACTGAACTTTTTATTCAAGTTGGAATCACAGTGTTAAAATTTTTTTGTAATTTTTGCGGGGGCTGGGCTAGTTAATGTTGAGGAAGTGACTGCTTGTGTGAAGATTAAATCAGTTCGAAAAATGACTCAAATATTACAGAGGATGAGATCTGTTCTCTCATCAGAGGAAGATAATATGCTCAAAGATTATTTTGAAGGACTTATTTCTCCGAATGATATGGATACTTTGCCTAAATAGTTTTTATCCCCCAATTTAAATGAGCATTCTGGAATTTTTCTGGAACTAAAGAGCATATGTTTGGATTTTAATGATGTTAATGGAAAACAATTGTATAAGGCATGTGTAAAAAAAATTTAACAAAAAAGGTTTAAATCAAAAAGTTGATACACCTCGGCGGAATGTTTTGGGATTGAATGAAAATGTTAGACCAGAGTGGAGAGCGTTATATAAGCCACCATTAACCAAAAAAACAGCTGACATTCATTGGAGGGTTTTACTTGGAATAATCACAGTTAATGCCTTTGTTTCTATTTTAAATCCTGAAACCTTTGTTTGAAATGTAAAAAAAAAAAAAAAAAAAAAAAACTTTTTTATGTGAGAAATAGACATGGTGAATGTCAGTTGTTAAATTCTGTACTTGGAAAAGCGAAAATGGCTATATACACTAGCAGGAGAAATCATATAGAACAGAGAAATGATATTGATGTGTTAAGGGTGTTTAAAGTAATGGTGAAATCCAGAATTGTTGTTGATTTTCGATTTTATAAAGTGATGAATAATTTAATGAAGTTTGAATCTATATGGTGTTATAGAGAAGCTTTATGCTCAGTTGTGAATGGAGAATTGTGTTTTGCTTTAAGTTTGTAAATATTTGAGAATGGATTTGCTTTGAAGATATAGTTAATCATTGTTAATTTTATATTTGTCATGATCTGGTCTATGAACTTTCATTCACTCACCACCAGAGGTCACCCGCTCACTACATGGACTCTTGCACCACACTAACTGTTGCACTTCACCCCAGACTACAGTTCCCATCATCCATTGCACTAATTACACACATACAGCTGAAGGCACTGATTACACACACATAGCTGAATGCACGGATTGCACACAGCTGTAACCCATCACACATTCACTATATAACACTCACTTAGATCACTTTCAAACTGCCGAGTATTGTTCTGCACATATCCCTCTCCTAGCAATAGCGGTGATACGTAAGCCTTTCCATGTTAGTTTCTAGTTTTCATAGTCTTGTTTCAGTTCCTTGTTTTCATAGTCTTGTCTCTGTTTCTAGTTTTCACAGTCTTGTCTCTGTTTCTAGTTTTCTTAGTTTAGTCTTTTTCTTGCCTTTTTCTCGTGTTTTGACCCTTTTGCTCTGGATACTAGATTACCCCTCTTGTTAAGCCCTCTGGATATTGTTCGCTCATCAAAGACCCACGCTTGCCCTAGGAATATCCTTTGTCTTGCCCTCTATATACCTGTTTGCCAGTGTTTGACCCATGCCTGTTACGACCACGTCAATGTCTAATAAAAGCTCGCACATGAATCCGCACGTCTCACGACTCGTCAGCCCCATTACAGAATACTTGGCCACACAAGGATCCAGCGGCTTTTCTAAGGGACCCTGGACAGGTATGGACCCATTTTAGGAGCTGCTTGACCTGCGACAAGGGACTTTGTCCATTGAGGAATATGTCACTCAGTTTTGTGATCTATCTTTTAAGGTACCTTGTAATGAGATCGTACTAAAGGACATTTTTTGTTTCGGACTAAATGAGACCATAAAATCATATTTACCTGAGGGAAAGTTTAATTGTTGTCTAGGGGACTTTATTGACTATGCTTTGCTGTCTGCTGGCTCTTCATTCACTGTGGGTGTTGTGGAGGAAGTACGTGACACCGCATTCACTCAGGTAATGGCAGCTGCACTAGAGCACGAGCACAAAATGGTGGTAACAGCTGAGCCTGATTGCAAAATGGCAGTCACAGCTGATTTTCACAAGTCACGTCAAAGTTCATCTTCATAAGTTAATCATCTTCATAAGTTAATCAGTCTTCCAGAGTCAAGTCAAGTCACCATTGATCTTCCAGAGTCAAGTCAAGTCACCGTTGATCTTCCAGAGTCAAGTCAAATCACCGTTGATCTTCCAGAGTCAATTCAGGTCACCGCTAACCTTCACGAGTCAAGTCAAGTCATCGCTGATCTTCCAGATTCAAATCAAGTCACCGCTAACCTTCACGAGTCAAGTCAAGTCATTGCTGGTCTTCCAGATTCAAGTCAAGTCGCCGCTGAACTTCCGGAGTCTCGTCACTTCTCATCTGAACTTCCAGAGTCTCGTCACATCTCAGCTGAACTTCCAGAGTCTTGTCACGTCACAACGGATCGTCCAGGATCACATCACTTCACAGTTGATCTTCCAGAGGCTCATCACATCTTGTCTGTTGCACCCAGAGCCTGGAGGTCAGCTCTTCAATATCCCAGACTGGCATCCAGCATGGAGGATCCATGTCAGTAAGAGCAGTTGGTATTCCTGAACCAGCGCACTCAACCCCTGCTGTTCAGGAACTAATTCCCCAGTCTGAAGTGCTTCCCATGATGGGGATTGCTTTATGTTGCATTTGGGCTGCGTACACCACTACTGAAACTCTAGAGGTGGTGGCATCCACTATGATTTCTCCAGAGGTGGCAGCTAATTCTGCAGAACCTTCCAAGGTAGTGGCACTTGCTGCTGTGTCCCCAGAAGTGATGGCGTCTGCTGCAGTTTCTCCAGAGGTGGTGGCACATGCACCCAGCAACTCACTTTCAAGCTTTTTATGTCACTGTCGAAGGAACTAATAATGAACTCCCCCTGTTTTCTGTGGGTACCGCTGTAGAACTTCCAGAGGTGGCGGCATCCGCTGCAGAACCTCCAGAGGTGTCAGTGGTATCAATCCATGAACTCTCGTCCTGTCCTGTCACGGCTATGGAGGTCGCCTATGAACTCTTGTCCTGTCCTGTCACGGCTATGAATGCCGTCTGCGAATCCTCATTCTCTCCTGTCATGGCTATGAATGCCGTCTGCAAATCCTTATTCTGTCCTGTCACGGCTATGGAGGTCATCTGTGAACTCTCGTTCTGTCCTGTCTTGGCTATGGAGGCCATTTATGAACTCTCGTTCTGTCCTGTCATGGCTATGGAGGCCGTTTATAAACTCTCTGTGTTCCCTGCCTTGGTCCCTGAGACCATGAATGCACTGCCTGTGTTGTCTGTCTCTGCTTTCTCTAGACCCCAGTCTCTGCCGTGGGTCCCGGCCCCATCTGCTCTGCCCTGGTGGGCTTCTGTCCTATCTGCTCCACCCTGGTGGGTTCTTGCGTTGACGTGGATGTCTTCTGCTCTGCCCTGGTGGGCTCCAGTTCCGTCTGCTCCACCCTGGTGGGCTTTAGCTCTGTCTGCTTTGGCCTGGTGGTCTCCAGTTCCGTCTGTTCCGCCCTGGTGGGCTCCAGTGCCTCCAGCTCCGCCCTGGTGGGCTCCAGTTCCACCTGCTCCACCCTGGCTTCCTGCTCTTCCGGCTCTGCCTCGGTCCCCGGCCACTCCAATTCCACGTGGACCTGGCCCTCCTTCCCTCCCCCTGTTCCGCTGCCGCTCCACCACCCTCCTAGATTGTTTAAGAGCATCTGGAAGCTGCTCCTTATGGGGGGGCTATGTCATGATCTGGTCTATGAACTTCCATTCACTCACCACCAGAGGTCACCCGCTCACTACATGGACTCTTGCACCACACTAACTGTTGCACTTCACCCCGGACTAGAGTTCCCATCATCCATTGCACTTATTACACACATACAGCTGAAGGCACTGATTACACACACAGAGAGCTAAATGCACTGATTGCACACAGCTGTAACCCATCACACATTCACTATATAACACTCACTTATAACACTTTCAAACTGCCAAGTATTGTTCTGCACATATCCCTCTCCTAGCAATAGCTGCGATACGTAAGCCTTTCCGTGTTAGTTTCTAGTTTTCAAAGTCTTGTTTCAGTTCCTTGTTTTCATAGTCTTGTCTCTGTTTCTAGTTTTCTTAGTTTAGTCTTTTTCTTGCCTTGCCATGTTACTCGTGTTTTGACCCTTTTGCTCTGGATACTGGATTGCCTCTCTTGCTTAGCCCTCTGGATATTGTTCATTCATCAAAGACCCACGCTTGCCCTAGGAATATTCTTTGTCTTGCCCTCTATATACCTGTTTGCCAGTGTTTGACCCATGCCTGTTACGACCACGTCTCTGTCTAATAAAAGCTTGCACATGGATCCGCACGTCTCACGACTCGTCAGCCCCGTTACAATATTGTAATGAAAGTTATTTTGAAAAAGTGAAAAAAAAGTCTCTCTCTCTCTCTCTCTCTCTCTCTCTCTCTCTCTCTCTCTCTCTCACACACACACACACACACACACACACACACACATTCGCACACACAGGTTTACTATGTTTGCACGTTTCTCTAAATGGGGACATTACATAGACTTCTATTGTTTTTATATACAGATTTTATAAGCTGATCCTAAACCACACCATCACCCTACCCAACACAGTATTATACTCGCCACTGTATAATTCAGATGTAAAAAATAAATAAAATAAATAATAATAATTATTATTATTATTATTATTATTATTTCATAACGCTGTAGCCTAGGTGAGTTTTATCACTGCACAACTTGTACAGAAATCTGACAGAATAAAGGGCAAAATGAGCAAAAATCAAAAGTATTAATAAATTAATATTACAATTAATAATAATAACATTACAAATATTATTATTATTATTATTATTATTATTATTATTTGTCTCAGTCCCCATATATAGCCAATCATTGTCAAAGGTAACAACAGTCATGGCCAAAAGTTTTGGCAGTGACATTAATTTTGTGTTTTGCAAAATTTGCTGCTTCAGTATTTGTAGATTATTTTTCCACGTTTCTATACTGAAACACAATAAGCATATAAGTTTAAAAGGATTTTATTGGCATATATATATATATAGATATATATATATATATATATATATATATATATATATATATATATATATGTATATATATATAATGAGTCAATATTTACAGTGTTGACCCTTGTTCTTCATAACCTCTGCAATACGCTCTGACATCCTAGATTTTAGCTTCTGGACCAAATACTGACTGATGGCGATTCATTCTTGCTTTATTAGTTCTCGGAGCTGATCACAATTTTTGGGTTTCTGCTTGTCCACTCGCCTTTTGAGGACTTACCACAGGTTCTCTATGGGATTGAGATCCGGGAAGTTGGCTGGCCACAGATCCAAAATTTCAATGTAATGATCCCCAAGAAACATCTTAATAACTCATGCTTTGTGACATGGTGCTCCATCATGCTGAAAAAATGCAGGAATCATCACCAAATTGCTCATGGATCATTAGAAGAAGAAGTTCTTCCAGGACGTTTTGATACCATTCTTTATTCATGGCAGTGATTTTTGGCAGAATTAGGAGAGAGCCCACTCTCTAGGTTGAAAAGCAGCCCCACACATGGATGGTCTCAGGATGCTTCACTCTTGGCACAACACATGACTCATGGTAACATTCACCTTTTCTTCTCCAAAGAATCGATTTTCCAGATGTCCCAAACAGTCAGAAGGGAGCTTCATCAGAGAAAATAACTTTGCACCAGGCTTCTGCTGTCCAATCCTTATACTTCCCACATAATTTCAATATGTCCTTGATGTTTTTCTTGTAGAAAAGTGGCTTATTTGCTACCCTTCTTGACACCAGGCCATTGTCCAAAAGTCTTGGCCTCACTGTGCATGCAGATGCTCTCACACCAGCCTGCTGCCATTCCTGAGCAAGCTCTGCACTGGTAGTGACATGATTCCATAGCTGACTCCTCAGGAGGAGACAGTCCTGGCACTTGCTGGACACTCTGGGATGTCCTGAAGACTTCTTCACTGCAGTTGAACCTCTCTCCTTTAAGGTATTGATATAGATGTGTTTCTGTGGAGGTAACCATAGCTAACAAGAACAAAATAATTGGAAGCACTTCTTCCCTCCTTTTTTGGAAATCAGTCTGCTCTTATAATCTAATTTGTATGATATTGATTAACCTGACTAGTATTCATTCACACTTTCACATGTGCTGCTGATATGATTAGTCAATTAATGTTAGCTGGTCATTTTGTGTCAGGATACAAAAAATAAATAAATAAACATTATTATTATTATTATTATTATTATTATTATTATTAATTCTTTTTTTTTTTTTTTTTTTTTTGGCCAATGAAGCATTTAGCAATTATTTAAAATGCATCTGATCACTCTACACAATAATCTAGAAACAATGTGAATGAACACCACAACAGCTTAAGCGGCAAACTTTGCAAAACACAAAATTTATGTAATTGCCAAAACTTTTGGCCATGACTGTAGTCTGTTGTGATTGGTCTATGGCGTGCAGTGTGTGTCTGGAACAATACACCTATTTCAATAGTTCTGTATTTTGAATGCTTTATAGAAAATATAAACAAATATTATTTATCATACTTACAGGCTGTGACTCAGTGGAGCATCTGGTCTAAAAATAAACCGCATACTGATCCATCTTTCATCAGCAAGCATTTTGTGAATCCTGCATTGAACTCCCTGAGATTAGAGAAGCAGTCCAAAATAAAATTATTCACTGCCGGCCAACGTAGAATATAGGCATTATTATAGGCATAGAACAAAGGCGGGCATTATGCAAATGTGTTACCCCGTGATGTGTAGCCATCATGGAAGTGGGATTCAAATTAGGCTGTACAGAGTCGATTCTTTATTTTGGGAGACAATAACTTTATTTATCGTGCACTTTCAGCTTTACAACTTTGCAGATCGTTTACATTCACATACAGCTACGTTTAACACTGCATGAAAGGCAATATTGGAAATGGCACTTTAATATTTATTTACCTCTCAGCTGTTTTAGATACTTGCTAATATCTGTTGGGGGAATGTATGTATGAATGAATGAATGAATGAATGAATGATCCATCTGTGACTGTTTGATAAAATTTTGCTGAATATTTTGGCATTTCTATTATTCAATTTAATCATTGTGCCACTCAAGATGTCTTGACTGACAGTATCTAACTACTGCTAGTGTAATGGATGCATCTCTGTAGACAGGGATGATCGTCGTATTATCAGTCATATCAGTGTCCTAACTGCTGAGTTTACTCTCAGTGCATGTCAAAACCTTGTCGAGATAAAGCCAGTCAGGACAGATTTAGGTCAGGGTGTCAGATGGGCAATATTTTGGGGGTCACCTAAGCCTCACCCTACGACTCCAAGCAGCTGGGAAAAGAGAAGGACTGCAGCTGCACCTTGCTCATTATGTTTGACACCTCTCCATCCATCTTCTGTCCCCTTCAGCTGTTTCCTCCATCCTCCATTTCTCGCAGTCATTAGCGTTCTCTTCTCTTTTGATGTCTGCCAGTCGTTGATGGGAAGTGAGAGATAGAGTGAAAGCTGAGACAAAGTGATGAGCGCAAATGATTGATGCCTTTGAATGATGCAAGAATGCAGAGACAAAGGCAGAATTTACAGACATCAGCTCAAACAATAATTTAGGGGCATCAATTCAAAAAAGTGTGGAGAAGTTTAGGGGAAAAGTTCTGATTTATTGCATTTTTACATTTCATGCAGTAAAAAAAAAAAAAAAAAGTATTTTTGTTTTAACCACTTGCAATCCAGTTTAACCAGGCACTAAATGCACAAAAATAGTGTTGCATTTTCATTACATAAAGCCATTGTAATTTTTTTTTCCATTTGTTTCTATTAAGTTTCATTTAATTATTAATAATGCCTTTTTAACAAAACTGAACACTGTTTGTGTCACGATACACTGCCAGAAGGAACGAAGGAGCCATGGATAAACAAAACTGTCATTTATTAAATCCAACACACAGGGTAAAGCCACACTTGGAAGGGAAGGGAAGGGAGATACAGTACAGGTCAAAAGTTTGGAAACATTACTATTTTTAATGTTTTTGAAAGAAGTTTCTTTTGCTCATCAAGCCTGCATTTATTTGATCAAAAATACAGAAAAAAAATTTAATATTGTGATATATTATTACAATTTAAAATAATTGTTTTTAAATTTATTATACTTTAAATTATCATTTATTTCTGTGATGCAAAGCTGAATTTTTAGGATCATTATCACATGATCCTTTAGAAATCATTCTAATATGATTCATTATCAAAGCTGGAAACAGTTCTGCTGCTTAATATTAGGATACTTTGATGAATAAAAAAGGAAAAAAAAAGAAGCTATGTTTTTAAAATATAAATATTTTGTAATAACAATACTGAACTACTGGTCAGTAATTTGGGGTCAGTAATTTTTTTTTTCTTTTTTTTTAAATAAAATCAATACTTTTATTCAGCAAGAATGTGTGTTTTTTTTTTTTTTGAATAAATGCAGTTTTTTTAACCTTTTATTCATCAAATATATAAGACAGCAGAACTGTTTCCAACACTCATAATAAATCAGAATATTAGAATGATTTCTAAATGATCATGTGATAGACTGGAGCCAGGGCAGATCATACAGAGGAAGGAGCCAGGGAGATGAAAGGAGGGACTTTGAGCATGAGGCACCAGGTGGGACCCAGGCCACAGCCATAATGGCGACCTATGGTGGAGCCGATGGAGGAAGGAGCCATGGAGGAGGATAGGCTGATGACTCCAGGGGCCTGGCCAGCAGCAACAGAGGAGCCTGAGGCGGACACAGAGAGATGATGAGCCAGGGCAACAGGGAGGATCCAGAGGGCTAGGAGACATGGTGAAGTCGCTGGGTCAATGGAGTGAGGTGGAGTCCGGGCTTAACTTGGGACCAGGAGCCCTTTCAGGGCTGGACGTGGGAACAGGTGCCTTCTCTGGGCTAGACATGGGAATAGGAACTTTGTCTGGGCTAAACTCAGGAATGGGAGGGACAGAGTTCACCGGAGGAGGAAGGAAAGGGGGCAGGTCAGTAAACAAGTCAATTAAAGTTTCCTCCGCTTTGTATTCTCCCAAATCCCTTTTCAGCTTACCCTCAGCCACAGCACAGGAGGTGGAGCTCCTCACCATGATCTCTCTGTACATGGCTTTCTCCCTCGTTGCGGGCATTGTAGCCAGCTCTCGCACCTGGTCTGACGATCTGTGGTCTGGCTCCGTTGCGAGCCTCAGCTCTGTTGCACTGCTATCTCAGGCTTGAGCTGCAAGCAGTGGGGAGATGGTGGGCTGGGCTCTGGGTCTGGCAATGCCAAATATACAGAAAAAAAGCCAAACAGACACAAAAAAATAGCTTTCTTCCAGCTCAGTCCAGAGGTGTCTGGGAGGTCGACAGGACAATATAATTTGCCCCGATCCGGAACATAGAGTTCAGCGCAGTGTCGTTGAATGGCATAAAAACGGCAAGCTGGCTGAACTCAACAGCATACTCCAATAGGGAAAGGTCTTTGCAGACAAGGGTGGTGAACTCTGCGGCAAGGGAATCCATAGGGATGGAAACACTACGGAAACAAAAAACACTGAATGGAAAATGGAAAACAAATAAAGGGAAAAACACACAGAATTAACTGTTTTGGTCAGGTCTTCTGTCACAATATGCTGACGGAAGTAATGAAGGACAGGAAACTGTCATTTATTAAATCCAACACACAGGATAAATCTACAGTTGTTTTTAATTAAAGGAATCAGTTATTTAGAACAATAAGATATTTGGGCTGTTACCAGGCAAATCAGTATCAACAAACTCATCTTTTCAATGCAGAGGAAATGCAGAAGCTTCATCGGAAGTGGCATTTAGATGTATTTACACACTGTTTAGTGCAGGACAAAAATGCATTTAACCTGCAGTTACAAATGCATGAAAAATATTTTGATATACAAGACATAAAATGTTGAATACTCATTTTAAATTATAAGAAATTAATAAAATAAAAAAAAATAAAAAAATCAAAAGATACTTTAAATGTGAAATTAAAATGGCCATTATGTGTCAGCAAGTCACTGTTAATAAGTGAGTCTTTGCGATTGAACCGAATCATTTAAATGGTTGATTCATTCAGGAACGAAACACTGTCATGTTGCTCAGAGATGCAATAACTGCATAATAAAGCATAAATATGGGCAGGGGTTAACTTCATTTCCTTCGAGTTCAACCTCAGAATATGATGGGGTTTCGTTTTCAGCGGTGTCTGCACCACTAACGCCTGTTTTGTCCGTCTTCATCTTTCTTGTGATTTTAGCGCCAGTTTGCCCTCCTGCCATTATTTACTACAGTAGTTTTTTTGTTTGTTTTTTTTACTCAGTAATAAATGTGTTTTTAAAATGTGTTTTTAAAATGTAGCGAAGTACAATACTTCAAACAAAATATACTTAAATAAAAGTAAAATTACAGATTTTAAAAATTACTTTAAAAAGTAGAAGTACACAAAAAAGCTACTCAATTACAGTAACGCGAGTAAATGTAATTCGTTACTTTCCACCTCTGACCAGATCATAGTAGTCTGCCGCATCCATGTCAACCTATCATTCAGACTCACAAGATGCAAATAAATAATGCAACCAGTGGACAAAAATAATTTTTAGTGCACGAAATGTGCTCCAAACTGTATTTAATTGTTTGTGGTCTAATTTGCCAATATAATCGATTGAATTCAACAAGTATGCTTTCACAGATGCTTGAAAATGAAATTAAATAAATAAATAAATAAAAAAGCCTCCATCACAAAACAGAGGGGATATTTGAGGTTGCAAGCCTCGGTGTGACTGACAGATCCAGCTGTTTTGCCTGAGGCTAACATGGGGGCGAATCAGAGTGTCCTATTCATTACTGCCTAATAATGCAAAAACTCATTATCATGGTCATGGTCCTTCTGTCACCATGCAGAGCAAAAGGCCCCTGTTTTCTCTACTTCCCTAATTAATTTACCATACTAAAAAAGATAGAGGTGACAGTCAGTTCTATCTTACTTTTGATCAGAGGGGGTGATGTTTGGCTAGTTAGCATCAGCCATTTAGGCCCTGCTGGTAAATACCATAACTACACCATATTTTAATCAAAAAAAAACTTATTTAAAACACAAATTATGCTTTACTTGTAGCATTTTATTATTTATTTATTTATATTTTATTTTTTATGAGCAGAGACATTCCAGCTATGCAGCTTTCTATCTGTCAACTTTGCAAATTTGAGTGACCCACTTGAACACAAGCAAAATATATGTGGAGAACTTTTTCGCCCTCACACAAAACTCTTGAATAGGCAAGGATTCTACAGAAATGACCCGATTTCACCCACTAAATATCAATCAATACTAACAGAGAATTTGTGTTTTTAAAATGAAGTAACAACCAATTAAACCTCCCAGCAAACGTTTCCATGTGGGCCCCATATGGGATTTATCTGGGCTATATGGGCATCAACTGGGCATGGGCTCAGAGTGGGCACTTTGATGGGCTGAATGTGGGCCCCAGTTAGGTTGCCCATTATTGTTTATTTGTGGGTCCCATATGGGCCCCATTTCATATGGACAATATTCGGATATATTTATAGTTACATAAATTTAGTTTTTTTGCAGTTGATTTCTTTTTATGCAATTATAGGTAACTACATAACCCTAACAATTAAATAAATTGATTTAATTTTATGTATTTAATGTGTTTTATATCATCAAGAATTATATCATAATGTACTGTGTATAACAATCCAAGACCATTTATTTTATGAATAATCTCATATTAATTATAAGTGTCTCAAAAGGTTTTTTTTTATTTTATTTTTCTTTCTATCTAAAAACACTTGTGTTATGCAGTCATTGCGTCATGTGATGTTTGCCGTGCATGTCTTCCCGCCCCTTCACATTAAAAAAAAACGGTTGCTACTCGCCACTTCAACGTGGTCAAGCACCTGGCCTACGTGTCAATGGATAAACTCTCTAATCTATCCAGGTAAGATATTTATATTTCATTTTATATTAGCCGAATTACTGCTATTTTATATAATTGGATATATATTTTTTTAATATTTGAAAATTCAGTAATGGCATTGACACTAATGAAACTTAATGAAGCTATTAAGTCAGCTGTAAGTCAGCTATTTGGTTACTGAATGGGGCTTGAGAGAGAGTTACTAGTGAGCAACAGACAAAGTTCTTATTAGGGTCTTTTGCACCGCAGGAACCTTTTCATATTACCAGAACTAATTGTGGAACTACCCACTTTTTGCCGTTTTCGCACCGCCAGAACTAGGTACAATTTTAGTACCTGACTGCCTTTTTTGAGAACCAAATTAGCTCCTACTTCGGAGCAGGGTCTAACCAGTGCAACTGGTACTACCCGTGACGTAAGAATACAATGAATGGCTAAACGCCTACAAAAACCCTCACCTGCCATGATTTAAAAAGCCATGTAAACATACTGTAAACATTGTGTCAACTTATTTCGCAAGTATGATGAACAGCGATAGATGGACGGACGCTGAAGTGCAGGCACTTGTAGCATTTGGAGAATTTTAGTCCTCCTTTCCGTTCTTTCAATAGCTTTACGTATACATTGACATTCCATGTCAATTATTGTGAAACCCGCGAGACACAACAAAAACACAGCCAATAACTTGTGTTATTGAATATATAACAAAATAAAAAATAATAATAATAAAATAACAAATAATGGTACACTTGAAACTACTGTACTTACACACAAATTAAACTTACTGTATTAAAAAATACAAAAAACTACATAATAATTGCTAGTAACTTACTGTTAATTTGACGATAAACATTTTAAGGTTATACACTCTTTTGAAATCAAACTGTGTTGCATTGTTGTGTAAGCTATCTCACAACAAAAATAGCTCATAACACATAATTACATTTCTAAACTGAATAGTGTCACTTTTAACTTCATATTACCTTTAGTAGTATAACCATTCCTTTAAGTGAAAGTTTTGTCACTTAGGCAGAAAAATGAAGTATTGGCACGGTTTAATTATAACCACGCATGCTTTTTAATGCTTTTGTGAATGTTTTAGTAGTATTTTAAAATAATTGCCTTTTCTGTTTTTCTTGCTCTACTGTTTTTTTTTTTTTTTTTTTTTGTTTTTTTTTTAGATATGAAGCTGAGAAGTCTGCACAAGCCCAGGAATAATACCATTTCATCCTTTTCTGTTTAAGTATTTTTATCCTGTTTTGTTTTACCCAATAATAAAAAAAAAAAAGTGATTTAACATGTAATTCAAAATGCATCGAGCACCACATAAAATCAACTGATATTAGGTCATTTAAAGTTTTATTGCATATTAGCACATTACCTTTATCCAGAGGAATTAATAAAGAAATAAAAATAGGCCCTGTTCTGGCCCACTGTGGTCCCACAAAAACCCCATATATGGGCCATTTGTGGGTTTAGTGTGGTCATCCATTTGGGCCCCATAAGGGTTCGGCATGTGGCACACCTTGGCCTCAATTATTAGAACCTCTTTGGGACCCATTTGGTCCCATATAATGAAAATCTACAAAGGCCCCACTTAGAGCCCACTATGGACCCAACAGGTGCCCCTATGGGCTAACATACATGGGGCCCAAGTGTAGCCTACGGACAAAATTGTTTGTGCCCCACTTGGGTTGCCCATACATCAAAAACCCACATGGAAATGTTGGCTGGGCTATTTCAAATGTTGGTGAACAGTTGCAGGCTCTCATTACCTTCCCCAAAACATTCAATACTGTCAATTTTTGGTTTGGTTTCCGTGTTTCAATGGCTCAGCTGGAAGCGATGGATCGTCCCCAACTCTCGCTGTACACAACACAAGGCTGGTCCGTCTCTTCCTGTCTGTTAAAGATGCTGGATAGCTGCAAATGGATCCAAGTCTCCCCATTTGTTATGAATAGCCCCTACATCCTGGCGCATACACCCGCTTTCAGCCACTCACTGGGTCTTAATCAAGGTTGGCATGGGGAATGTAACAGGTGAGCCCCGTTAATGATGATGATTACAAAGGGCCTTGCATTGGAGAGATGGGCTTGAGAAGCAACCAATGGCTGGATGCTCATTCTGATGGGGGTTTTGCCCTTCTGAATACCAGATGAGTTTGATTTGGCTCTTATCTTGAGACCGTGTTTTTTTTGTTTTGTTTTTTTGTGAGCCATGTGTGCCGATGTACCAGCCCACAGCTAGGGAAGCAGATTTTAAGCAAGGGGAATTTAGCTGGAGTTAATGGTTGGGAGATAACATTTAAAAGACATCATAATAGCTTCATTCTGATTTCTGTATTGCCAAATGAACTGCAACATGAAAGTAAACCCCAAACAGAAATAGCACTGTGGGTTGGCATGACATATTGGCATAAAGTTCATCGTTTCTAATTGAAATGTTCCTAGTACAATTCCGTGAAAAGAAAAGAAAAGAAAAGAAAAAGTGAATCATATCACCATTGTGCCCTTGAACAAAGCACTTAATATCCTTATATACGTCCTTATTTACTTTGTGTGTACTTTCAACCCTTTCAACTTCTGTTTACTAACTGTAATGTTTTTCTAGGTAATAGTTTAACAAAAACAAAGAATCATCCAAATAGGAAATGACTGAATCTTGAAAAGTGGACATTTCTTAACAGAATGGCCCAAATTTTTCATTCAAATGTCTACTATTAAATACACATACATTCACAAGTTTGAGGTTTTTAAAGTATAAAGAATGTCTACAAGTATTCGAACATAGTCTCTTATGCTCAACAATGCAATATACAGGTGCATCTCAATAAATTAGAATGCCGTGGAAAAGTTCATTTATTTCAGTAATTCAACTCAAATTGTATGTGTATTAAATAAATTCAATGCACACAGACTGAAGTAGTTTAAGTCTTTGGTTCTTTTAATTGTGATGATTTTGGCTCACATTTAACAAAAACCCACCAATTCACTATCTATACAAATTAGAATACTTCATAAGACCAATAATAATAATAAAAAAAAAACATTGTTGGCCTTCTGGAAAGTATGTTCATTTACTGTACATGTACTCAGTACTTGGTAGGGCCTCTTTTTGCTTTAATCACTGGCTCATTTTGTTGTGGCATGGAGGTGATCAGTTTGTGGCACTGCTGAAGTGGTATGGAGGCCCAGGTTTCTTTGACAGTGGCCTTCAGCTCATCTGCTTTTTTTGGTCTCTTGTTTCCCATTTTCCTCTTGACAATACCCCATAGATTCTCTATGGGGTTCAGGTCTGGTGAGTTTGCTGGCCAGTCAAGCACACCAACACCATGGTCATTTAACCAACTTTTGGTGCTTTTGGCAGTGCGGGCTGACTTCAATTAACTTGGGCTATGAGCTTCTCCACCCTTCCTTCAGACTCTAGGACCTTGGTTTCCAAATGAAATACAACTTGCTCTCCTCTGAAAAGAGGACTTTGGACCACTGGGGAACAGTCCAGTTCTTCTTCTCCTTAGCCCAGGTAAGACGCCTCTGACATTGTCTGTGGTTCAGGAGTGGCTTAACAAGAGGAATACGACAACTGTCCATGTCTGTGTGTGGTGGCTCTTAATGCCTTGACCCCAGCCTCAGTCCATTCCTTGTGAAGTTGTCTCAAATTCTTGAATCTATTTCGCTTGACAATCCTCATAAGTCTGCGGTTCTCTCGGTTGTTTGTGCATCTTTTTCTTCCACACTTTTTCCTTCCACTCAACTTTCTGTTAACATGCTGGCATAGAACACTCTGTGAACAGCCAGCTTCTTTGGCTTCTTTTTGAGTTGAATTACTGAAATAAATTAACTTTTCCACGACATTCTAATTTATTGAGATGCACCTGTATATATATATATATATATATATATATATATATATATATATATATATATATATATATATATATATATTATATATATATAAGTAAAAACAGTAATGAGGTGAAATGTTATTTAAAATGTGGTTTATTCCTGTGATGCAAAGCTGAATTTCAGCATCATTTCGCCAGTGTTTTAGAGTCACATGAACATTCAGAACATTGCTATATATATATATATATATATATATATATATATATATATATATATATATATATATATATATATATATATATATATATATATATTAAGATTATACGATGAACAGAAAGTTAAAAAGAACAGCATTTATTTGACAAATAATTATTTTGTAACATTCTAAATGTATTAACTGTCACTCCTGATTAGTTTAATGCATGGTAATGGAATAATAATAATAATAATAATAATAATAATAATAATAATAATAATAATAATAATAATAATAATAAAACTTATAAAAATTAGTGTCTGGCAAAACCTGAGCCAATCTGACTGTATTCTAACCATTTAAATTTGATTTCCAGGAAGACATAAATTCATGGCAGCCTGGTCCAAATGCTCATCTGTGCCTTTTGGTGAAAGCACATTGCTGTATCACTATCTGTCAGAGTGGTAATCCAGCCCTTTAGTCGGCTCAGAGTCCTTAAAAGCATTCAGCTCTAGCGTGTGTAACCAGTCACTCTAAACGGCTTTGCTGGGTTTTGATAGAGATTAGTTTCCTGCGCCTTAATGACCTCTCAAATTAGTACCAAGAATTAGACTAATTAGAAGTATGTGCTTTCCTTTAATTAAGAGCTGAAATGCATCGTTGACTTCAGTGAGTTTTCTAAAGTTCATCTGGGGCTCGCAGAGCAGGGCTCTTGACAGCTCTCCAGAACCCTGCATCACCCCAGACTTCCAAATGACATTATTCACAGTTGACTTTGCTGTGCTCATTTTGAAATCGCTACTGCGTTGTTGGCGCCAGGTCTCCCCTTGCCCCCCTGCCAGCGTCCCTTTGTGCACCAGGCCCCTTTTCAAGCACATTATTTCAAAGCCCTTCATCCCCCCACGTTCCAGTGATATTTGAAATTGCATGAATGTTGCCCTTCAGAGTAAAGCGTTTGGGCACCCTTGGTTTTAAACCAATCTATTCCTTGTAATCACAGATTGTGCTCAAACCTCCATGCTTTCGCTGAATAAAAAAAAATAAAAAGAAAAAAAAATAGGTTGGATGGGTTGAACAGAATCCCTGCTGGCATCGAGCCATGACCCGAATAGCAGCCAATGTAGAGCCTTATTTCTCTATACTTTAAGAGATATGTGCTAGCAAAGCGAAAGTGACAGAAAGTGTTTTGTGGCCAGCTGGAAGATACGTGTGTCCCCTATATGAAATGACAAGTGCATTTTCCGAAAAGAAAGACTATAATGTTTTTCTATTTAGCAGTTGACAGATTGCCTTCGTCATAACATAAGCTTAAGGGCTTCGGAACAAGCATGATTATTTTAGGCCCCCAGCGTCTCTCACTCCACAAATTGAAATATTTTATGGGGAAGGCAACGCTAAGGCCCGCAATGGGGGAGCCACCTAAATCAACATGCAAAGTGAATCTTCTATATTCACTTCCATTGACCTCCATCTTTGCACTGAGTGCAATAGAAAAAAAAAAAAAAAAAAAACCTGCCTCTTTTCCAACAGTGTCCCAAGAGTCTATCACATTTTTTTTTTTTTTCATGGGATTGAGTTTCATGAATTTGCAAAGCAGTGAACCATTATGCCCATTAAGCTGGACTGCAGTCATGTATTTACTGCTCTTGGAATCAAAATGGCAGCTGACACAGAGAGATTATTATACTTTTTGCACAAACATTGAAGGCCTCCCGAAACTAAACCATCTGGCCCAATACAAAGACTCAATTGGCCCCCTTTCTGTAGGATCTGAGGAGTGAGGATAAGTGATTTCAACTGATAATTTTAATCTGTCCTTCCTAACATTGCAAATCTATTGAGGTTTTTTGACATTATGTAGTATAATCTCATAAAGGAATACTTCTAAATTTACTCCGTAAAAAATGAAGACATCAGTTTAGAAGGCTTTCTATAGTTTATCTCATATACTTAAATTATTATTCATATTCATTATATCAATGTCTTAAATTTACATAAAATGTCAAAGTGGCATACTTAAAAATCTGCCATCATTGCAATTGTTAGAACAGCAATTACCTATTTCTTAAAAATAATTGTTTCACTTGCATGGTTTTAAATTTACATTTAGTGTTGAATGATAAATTAACTTTACGGATAATAAAGTTTAAACTATTGAGAAATGATAATGTGAAAAATTATGAGGCAAAAAAAAAAAAAAAAAAAAAAAAACCTGCTGGTACAGTATATGTAACAAAGCAAGGGTATTTGTTAAGAACTAATTCAATCAGATACAACAAGACAACAAATTACTAAATAGTAAACAGTTTGTGCACCAGTGAATGCTGGGAATATGGTGAAAGAGACTGAACCATGAATAAATTTGTATAGGCCTATAAAAACTATAAAATTGCATTAACCATACTAACATAAAACATAAATGTATGGTTACATTTTATTTTACAGTATGTGTGCATACAATGTACTAACCCAAGAAAGTACTGGGTAGTACAAGGTAACTACATGGGTTAAGGTTAGGTTTAGGTGTATTTTTAAGGTTATTACCTAGTAATTACCCAGTTATTGTAATTGTTATAATTACATAGTATGTACATGCGGAAAATGACTTTAAAATAAAATGCTACCATGTGTATAATAATGATAAAAAGCTGTATTGAGATACTTTACTGTACAAAGATGCACGTTTTTAGAACTTTAGTACATCGTACAGCTGGTGATATTTTTTTTTGCATTATTTACTTGATCAAAGACTAAAATTCCAAATGATAATCTGTTTTGGAAGCTAAAAGTCAGTTTACATAATTATTGTATATTTAACCCTATGCATGAGTAACAGTACTATCTCTAGATTTTGATGTTGAAGCGCTCAGCTGCTGCAGTTTTATGCATTTGCATACAAATTGTCTGGCCTCCCCTGAACTCTGGGAAGACCAACACTCTCAACATCTGCATTTTATGCAAAACACATTTTAATAACAAAAAGTTTTTTATAGTGTGCACCAAAAGCCCATAAACCATAAGAAGTTTCAATAGCACATTTGTGTTAAGTTAGCCAGTAATTTACTGATAACAATGCTAAATCTTTGATGCTGACAGGCACATGCTAAGAAATTAGGATTAAGAGATTTCAAATGTGAACTTTGCATTCAGGGTAAAACCATTGCTGGACCCTGATAGCCTTCTGAGTTCGGACAGCCGTTTTGCTGTTGTCTTTATAATAGCCATTAAAGATAATCACCCTTTTAGAGTTTGGGCTGGATTGTTGTGTTCTGCCAGACTCCATCAAGTGGAACAGAAAACAGCGCAAAGAGATTGCCACTTTACAACACCGTGCACACACTCTATTTCAGGGGCTGAGAGTTTAATCTTTTAAAGATTTGAGAAAATATCATATAAAATGAGTAAAACTGATGTCACACATTGCAGGGTATTGGTGTTTGCCCATCACAGCTACTGTGTGGGGGCTATACTGTTTGTCAGTCATAAAGGCAAAATTAAATATGGGATGGGATGGGGGGGGGGCAGGCTAGGGTTGAAAAGACTAGTATATATACTAATAAAAATATAAAAATTAACCAATAATAATAATAATAATAATAATAATAATAATAATACTAATAATAATATACAAATATATATATATTATATATATATATATATATATATATATATATATATATATATATTTTCATTTAAATGAATAATACAATTTATTAAAATATATGAATGTAAGTGTATTTTAGACCAATATATTGTCGGCCATTTTTGAAAATATATTTCAAATGTATATGTATGTGTATATTAAAAAAAAATTAAATATTCTTTCCTTCCATATATTTTAATCAAAGAAAATACACTCACATACATTAAAAAATAAATAAATAAATAATTAATGAAAGCCTGTAACACTTTAGGGACCAATTTACACTATTAATAAGTCACTCATTAGCATGCCTATTACTAGCATATTGACTATTTATTAGTACTTTTTAATATGTACATAAGCACATATTAATGCTATATTCTGCATTACCATATTTTAGATCCCTTAACCCTATATACCCCATACCTAAACTCAACAACTGTCTAATATTAGTCTAACTATTACTATTATATCTAAGCAGATTTCTGAGGCAAAAGTCATAGTTAATAGATTGTTAATAGTGAGAATTTGTCTTTAAACTAAAGTTTGGCAAAAAAAAAAATACATATATATATATATATATATATATATATATATATATATATATATATATATATATATATATATATATATATATATATATATATATACAGTATATAGTCTATAAATAATATAAAATAAAAAAGAGCATTGAACATACTTTACAGTAGGCTACTGTGAGTCTGGAAATGTATTTTCTTGCCCATGAAATTTATATAAGTTGAATCTAAAATTTTTTTTTTTAGGTTTTTACAGGAAAAGCTACAATGTTTTCCAAACAGTTAAGCTACTGTCATGCCGCTGAAAACTGTCGTTAAACTAATAACATTACTTCTTTTAGTTACTTCACAACATTGTTAATGACATCATGGTATTTATTTGGAGTGGAGTTCACACTAGTATTGTGAATCTTTTATTTTCCATCTGTCTGCACAACTTAATGTCAGTAGGAACAGTATAAATACAGTCAGAGGAAACTAGAAGGCTTTACTTTTCAATAATATATATATATATATATATATATATATATATATATATATATATATATATATATATATATATATATATATATTTATTATATATATATATATATCATATATCACATCACCAAGGGAAGCCATTGATGATTGAAGTCTAACACTTTTTTATTATTATTATTTTTATTATTATTATTATTATTATTTATTTTTTTAAAGCTTACTGTCTTATTTGAGTCATTTGAACATTTTTCTTTGTTCTTTAATTAATTTTTAGTACTTGTCTTCTGTCTTTAATGTCAGAGGTGAACTTATTCTGTGGGTCCAGCCGTCTTATTCCCGGATGATTTTACGTCTTTGACATGTTTGAAGGAAGCTGTCAGGGAGGTCTCTTGCCGTTAAGTCATCTGTCATGTCCAGACAGAAGCTTGCTCGTCGCTTGTCATTTGTATCTCCTCACTATTCTACAGAGACTTTATCTCTGTCATACATGCCAGAATTGATTTTGACCACAAGGCCATTGGAGTCAGGTGTTCATGTGTTGTGCCGTTCCTATTTCAAGTGCCTGTACCGATCTTTGTTAGAGCATTTTGAGACATGCCCAAGCATGTGTCCTGCTGTGTGTGCGCCCTCGTGCACGCATGAGTTCAGACAGCAGGATGAAAATAAGACAACAACCACAAATGTTGTTTCTTTTTTTACATGTTCTAATCAATCTCTTGCTATGCACACTTCACACCTCCAATTAAGAGTTGTCATTGCAGGTTAAATTCATTGTGAATAAATTTCTGTTTTTCATAAATCAAATTACAAATTAACTCATTACATTCTTAAAATCACAGTTCATGTTAGCACCAACTCTGAGGTGCTCTTGCAAGATGTATTTATGTAAGTGAAAATTAAAATGTCTGCCATTCCAAGTAAATAAAAATATGAGTTTTTCAGTTTGTCAAACAGCCCAACTTAAAACTAAAGAGCTAAGCATGGAGTAACACAGTTTAACTCATTTTGTTCTCTGTTTCATTCTCTCTCTTTTTTGAGAAACATAAAGTGTGTTAGTTCTCAACTGGATCAAAAATTGTATGTGTATATTCATTTGTAAGACACATTTGCATATTGATGAAAGATTTATATTTCAGATAAATGCTCTTATTATGAACCTTTTATGGTCTGGCAATATAATACATAATATATTTTGCTATAACAATATACTATATTTTTTCATCAATTTAACATCCTTGCTGAAAGTATTTCTTTCTTTCTTTCTTTCTTTCTTTCTTTCTTTTTTCTTTTTTCTCTTTCTTTCTTTCTTTCTTTCTTATTTTTTCTTTTTTTTAACTTTTTTTCTTTCTTTCTTCTTCTTTAAGTTATTTCTTTTTCCTTTTTTCTTTCCTTTTTTTCTTGTTTCTTTTCTCCCTTCCCTTCTTTTCGTTTTTTTTTTTCCTTTCTTCGTTTCTTCTTTTCTTTTTTCTTTTCTTTCTTTTTTTTTCTTTTTTTCTTTCTTTTTTATTCTTTCTTTTTTTTTTTTAAAAACTTTTTTTTTTATTTGACAGTTTTTTCTTTCTTCCCCTTCTTCTTTCCTTTTCTTTTTTCTTTCGTTCTTTAAGCCACTTTTTTGGCACTCTTTCTTTCGTTTCTCCTTCCTGTCTTTTCATTTTCTCGGTCCTTCAAATAATATAATGTAATTAATTACCTTTCTAAAAAACCAACAACATTTAAAACCTACTGACCCCAAATGTGTTTCGGGTTCTTATGGCTTGCCGTCTTTTCTTTCTTATATTTTTACAAAAGATTTCTATTTTTTTGGTTCTATGTGTCTTCCTTTCTTCTTCAAAGTTTGGGCGGGCCTGAAAAACAGTATCACAGTTTCCCACTTAATACAACAAAACAAATACAATACTATAAACCAACACCAGTTTGATAAATAAACGATCATGTGACACTAAATGTGTGTATATTGTTTATCAAATGGAAATGTAAATGTATATTTTGACAAAAAGATCCTTTTTACATGTTCCCAATATATATATCATACGATATCCACCAGTGATATCTCTGTTCCCCTACATTGCATCACTTGGAAATAAATAATATAAGTGATATATATATATATTATATATATATATATAATTATATATATATTGCATATATAATTATATATATTATCAACACTACCGCATGCAATAATTAGATTGCAAGGTTTTGTTGAGCTACAGTTAATTGCGTGTGAATTAAACAAAATTCTTAATGACTTGTGTGGTGTTTACTTGAAAGTTAAGTAGCAACAAAGGAAGCAATGATGTTACTACACCAGTTATTGGCAGAAGTGCACTAAAGGGTAATGTGCAGAAAAGAAGAAGAAGCAACAACTGTCAGAGCATACATAATATAATTTATGTGTGCTCAACTCTTGAGACTCAAAATCAATTCTGCTATAAGGTAGGCACCCTTTGCTCGATTTCTCTACATAATCCATTCACAATTTGAAGAAAAGTTTCGCTTATCTAAGAGGACCAAACATCCACGTATACAGTTTCAGGAATGACAAACATGAGTCTAAAAAATGACATGAGACTTTGTGACTTCCAGCACTTGCTATACTTTCAGTAAAAGTACTAAACATTTGTTATAATAATAACACCAGGTATTACCAGGATCAGCATATAAAATTATATGTTGTTAAATGTTATTACATAACATGAAACTGCATGTTAATGCTATCATTATTTATGGTGTTGCAATTATTTTCTTTTTCAGTTTCCGATAAGAATGAGGCAGGAGAGGTTTCTGTGAGGGTCTCATGAATCTCTACCTGTATTTACCACAACATCAAATGACGCTTCACCAGAAGTTTACGAGCTGGCTTATTTTAATGCGGAAGAACTCTCCATGCATATGGTCAGTTGGTGACGATTTTGCAAAGGATGTGGAAAGAAGTAGACAGATTTCCTATGTTTTAACCATCTGAAGCTTTGTTTCATTTTTAGAAGAGTAATAAGGTAAGTAATCAAGCAAGCATATTGTGTGTGAGAGTATCTTTTTTCCCCTTCTTCTTCTTCTTCTTTCCTTTATGTCACAAATTTTTGTAAATGTCTTGTAAATGTTTACCAAAGAATTTTGACACTATGCAGTGCTGGAAGAACAAATGGTCTGACCTGTTTTGGCACTTGAAACTAGTAGGTACCACAATGGTCCCTGGGGTCCCTGAAAAGCCATTTTAATGGTCCCAAATTGGATATGTTGTGCAATTTTTTATTTTACCCTGAATTGACACAGCAAACGCGTTATTTCCATAATGAAAATAAAAATCTCGATGTGAAGTGAAGGGCTGGCCAAGATGATCTCTCATCAGTGACTTGTGACTGCTGTGAATAAAGAGTTTGAAAGACATTTTTAGTTGTCATTAATCAAGATAACCATTAGTGTAATCTTTTGCAGAGTGGTGCTTTAGTAATTTTTTTGTTTGTTATTTTAAATTTCACAATTTTAATGTCCAATGCATTTTTAACATATTAATCACAATGTAGTCATTACATTATTACACCTTTCAAGGTTTTGTTAAAATAATTTATAGGGTGTGACCATTTGCTTAGCTCAAGAGACAAAGAAATTAAGAGATTGAGAGACTCCAGTGAAAGCACTGCAAGAGTGGTGGTCAACTCATTTTACAGAGACAAGTAAGTACTCATTATTTTTGTTTTCCACCATGAGAAGCGACATTCTGTTTAGGTTTAACCTGGTAACCAGTGTAGGGCAGACCATATATAGCCCTTGAAAGTGCTAGTTGCCTAGGCTACCTATGGAGGGACAGAGACCTCCCGGATTTCATTAAAAATATCTTCATCTGTGTTCTGAAGATGGTCTTACAGGTGTGGAATGACATAAGGTTTAGCAATTCATGACATAATTTACATCTTTGGGTGAAAAAAAAAAAAACTTCAGCAAACTAATTGTACACTAAAACTACAAAATTTCACAATATCTAAAACCACATTTGTTTTTTTGTTTTTTTGTTTTTTTTTACGTTTCACATTCTTGTTGTGAAAAAACAGCTTCCCTACAAGTTCTGAAGGTGAACAGCAGTGTTTTACTGTAAGTGTAATTTTAACATCAGCGTAAACCAAGGAGTTTAGGGTGTCAGGTAGGCCTACATTAGGTTTATTTTACAACGGAAACTGAATAATCAAATGTCATAATAAAATTTTGCCTAGTATTTACTATATTCACTGATTCTTATTGAAGCTTCAAAAGATTCAATCAAGAATCGAGAGGTGACTTTAGGTGCATGCCAATACTTTGTTTATTGCATTTAATAACATTAAGTATGTCACACATATGTAACAGTCATGTGACCAGTGTACTCTATGCTCTCTGTGTCAACCTAAATCTTAGACATTTCATAATCTTTTAAAGTATTAAAATAGTGCAGTTATTGCAAACTGTTGCAATATGCATATTGTGATAGGTACCATCCTGGTCAAAATGTGGAAGCTGTAAAGTTTTGAATGTTATATATATATAATTGTTTGTATAATATTTTATAAAATAAAACACTGGATAGATGCATTAAATGTTATGTGTAGAGACTGCATGCTTCATGTACCTTTGGCACCTTTTTCTGCCCCAAACAGAGCTCTTGACAGGTTGGGCTCCACTCCAGGTGTAAAATTGGTTGATTGGAAGAAATGGCCCACTCTTCTGCCATCAGCCCTGGTGGCCTCTTCTGGGCTGTTCAGCAAATGAGGCCTCTCCCCCAATGACTATATAGCACGGCTCCGATTACAGTTTGTTCCTAACTTTTGTGTAAAAAAAAAACAAATAAATAAATAAATAAAATAAGAGAATGTTAGTGGTAGGCTTTTTGGTAACACTTTATAATAGGGAACACATATTCACTATTAATTAAGAGTTTTCCCTCAATAAACTCAAATGTGCTGCTTATTAATGGTTAAAAAGGTAGTTGGTAAGTTTAGGTATGGTTTGTAAAATATAATCATGCAGAATAAGGCATTCATTTTATTATTTTATAAGGCCTTTTATTGTGGCCAGCCTAAGGCACACATGTGCAATAATCATGCTGTCTAAATTTTGTTCAGTGTGTATATATATATATATATATATCAAATAATTATATATATATATATATATATATATATATATATATATAGTTGCTGCCTATAGAACGTTCCAAATCAGTTACTAATGACATTCCATATGATTAAGATACTGTCTAACAAGTCAGCTGCCTATGTAGGCAGTAAAAGACAAGGCAGCTCAACAATTATTGGAACAGAACTAGCATATGGCCTCTGCTAATGTATTCTAGACCCCCAAAGCCATATCTACTATCACTCCAGTCATTTGCACTCACTTTGTAGCTTAATAAATAAATAAAGTTGTGGTCACATTTTTGGGTGAAATTTTACGGACAAAATGTCGACTGTGTATCATCAATATTGTAGCAATGAAGCATAGCTCACACAGAAATCACTTTCAGACCAAGAAACCAAGCCGTTTCATGTTGGTCAGTGAGGTGAATTTTTGTGACCATCTTGAACCCTGCCACACCACAGAACTGTCTTGTTGTGTTTCATGCCCCATGTGCTCAGTGTGACCTTAACTTCTATTCGTGTATGACTGTTTCATCCTGTTCACCTGAGTTCTATTAATTATCCTCAGTTGTGTTTGTACTTAAGCTCTAGTCTGTTCTGTTTGCCTTTGTTTGGTATTATTTGACCCTTGAAGCTTATGTTGCATGTTACCTCTCTTGGATTACCTGTTCTCCTGTGGATTTGGAATAAACTACTGTTTGATTGTATCTTCTTCATCATGCGCTTATGTTCATCCAGCCTGTCTGTGACAGAATACTGAACCACAAAAACTATTTTAGCGGTGTCTTCCCCTCGTTTTGTTTTCTGTTTTTGTCAGTTTTTATTTTTGTAATGGATGAGCCTGCGGTCCTCGCCCTCCTGCTGGAGCAGGGGGATCGCTCTCTTGAGGACCACACTTTGTGTTCCTTGCTAACCTCACACACTACCAGGACAACTGCCTCTGCTCGTTCTATCAAGCTGGACTTAACACCATCACACGAGCACAGTTGTCCGATGATGGAGAAAGCATCGCCGCCTTCATCGAGTGGGTGCTGGTGTCCTGCAAGTTACATCTGATTGTGGACATCGCGGACGACAACACCAGCCCCACTCAGGACCCAGAGCCCAGTCAAGGACCACCCTGTGGCGTGGAGCTTCCCGAGCCCACCGCAGACGGAGAGCCAGAGCCAGCCGCGGTCACTGAGCCATCCCCATCAGGAGCGACAGAGCTGACGATCGCCCTGGAGTCTGAGCCCAAAGTGTCTGACCAGGTGCAAGAGCCGACAGCACAAGCGACGGTGGATACAGCTGTGGAGATCGCAGGGGCAATGGAAAGCCCTGCCCACAGCATCACCGCTGGGGATGAGCACAAACTGGACCTGGGAGATTTAATAGACTTGCACTCAGAGATACCCATCCTTCAGTTTTCACCCAACCTGTTTACCAGGGAAAATAACCCACCCAACCTCCCTCTCCTCATTGACCTATTCCCTTCCTCAATACCCTCTCCGCTGGATCCTGTCAGCCTCTCTGCTCACCCTCAGCTCTCCATCTGTGACGTGGGCTCGCCGCTGGTCTGCCTATCTCCAGCTACACTGGTGTCGAGTCTGGTGGATCCCTCGTCTCCACCAGAGCCCATTAGACCACCAATTCCGCCGGGCTCCCTCGTCCCTCCGGCAACACCCTGGTCAGTCGTCCGGCTTTGCCTTGGCCCTTCGGATCCTTGGGTTCACCCTGGCTCTTCGGCTCTTTGTCTTCTCCTCGGGCTCCTCCACTACCTGCTCCACCGCCATCGGTTGGCCCCCTGGAGTCGTCAGCCCCTGATCCCTTCTGCCTCCTAAATGGCTCCTCTCTCCGTCATCACCACCCTGGACTCTGTTGTTTGTCCTCCTCCCTGTCATCCAACCACCTCCTGAACCTCCTTCTGCCAGCCCTTTACCATTCTCTGTCACCATCCCACTTCCACTCCTTTGTCCTCCTCCTAAGTTCCCCTCCGTCCCACCCTTTTTACTCTGCGGTCGGGGGCAAACTGTCACACCACAGAACTGTCTTGTTGTGTTTTCATTCCCCATTTGCTCAGTGTGACCTTAATTTCTCATCATGTCTGATTGTCATTCTGTTCACCTGAGTTCTATTAATTATCCTCATTTGTGTTTGCACTTAAGCTCTAGTCTATTCTGTTTGCCTTTGTTATGTATTATTTGTCCCTTGAAGCTTATGTTGGATGTTACCTCGCTTGGACTACCTGTTCACCTGTGGATTTGGAATAAACTACTGTTTGATTCTATCTTCTACGTCGTGCACTTATGTTCATCCAGCCCGTCCGTGAAAAACCCTTTGTGAAATCTGCGTGGGATATCCTTTTGCCTCCTTGCAAGATTCCCAAAATGACTGGATTTTTCCTACGAAAATTCACCAAACTGAGCTAGATATGCAGCAAGTTTACTGTCTCCCACCCTATCAGACTGTCCTGTTTTGATGATTTTACACTTTTTAGCTGGTCAGACTAACCAACCAGCTAAACACTATCTTGGCCAGGCTTAGAGTACAGCCATGCTATTGTAAACCAGCTAAGAGTAGCAAATCATCTTATTGAAGGTAATTTAAGGTGTTTTTTTTTTTTTTAGGGATGCTCCAAAATTTTGGCCGCTGAACATTATCAGCCAATAATGGCATTTTTGGTTTTCGGCCAAAAGAGAAAAACAAGACCTTAGTGGACATTATAGCACTCATTCAATCCCACAACGTACAACAATATTGAGTGTACAACTGATGCAAAGCCACTGGAAGGCAAGACTTCAAAGTTTAATGGCTAATGCTAACAAATCAGCTTTGGTGGTACGCAGGGAGGCTGTTTTGTTTGAATGGAAGCTTATCATTTAATGAAACAACAGCCTCTTGGCTAATCTTCAACATGTTTTTCATTACACAGTAGTTTTGGATTTAACTATTTTTAGAGTTTACAACAAAAAATGTCATTATATAAGAGAAGTCACTGACTTTTTCGCGACAGGTGGGATTCAGTTTACGGCATTTCTCATGCATTCCTATTGTATCCGTAAACAATGACTGAGTGTCACACAACTCTGCCTGAAATTCAATGATGTCAAGGCTATAATGTGATGTGTTATCAAGACACACGTGATCCAAGTTGACATGCTTTCACCAATAGTAAGTAAATAGAGCCCCTCTCATCTCCCAATACTAATACAATCTCTGACTGATTAATGCTCACCGGCTAGAGAATGCCCAAAATGCAGAGTTGCATGCTGAGTGAATTGCCATGTCTCATCAGAAGATGGCACCCACAGCTGATTCACCTATCCATTCATTTTACAAAGCGTACAGAGTAAAACACTACAGGTATAAATTCATTGTAAATTGATTATTACATTGTTTAATTAGGGTTGATACATAATTTCCATGACAGATAGTGAATAGTTTATAGTGTTCCTTAATCTAAAGTGTTACCACATTTTCTTGTGAAAGTGACATGACATACAGCCAAGTATGGTGACCCATATTTGGAAATCATGCTCTGCATTTAACACATCCAAACTGCACACACAGCAGTGAGCATACACACAGAGAAGTGGGCAGCCATTTATGCTACGGCACCCGGGGAGCAGTTGGGGGTTCAGTGCCTTGCTCAAGGTCACCTCAGTCATGGTATTGAGGGTGGAGAGAGAGCTGTACATTCACTCCCCCCACCTACAATCCCTGCCGGCCCAAGACTCAAACTCACAACCTTTTGGATTGCAAGTCCAATTCTCTAACCATTATGCCACAGCTTCCCCCACTTATAACCACCACACCCAATAGGCCATTGTATTTATCGGCCATGTGAACTGCTTACATGTTGTACATTGCACAGTCACTAGACCTCTCTTTTAAGTCATTATAATTCCCCTTTCCTCCTCAAGAGCTTATTTTTTAGCAGTGCATATTCATTTGTTCTGACAGCTGTCGGAGTGGTTTTGTATTCACTCAGCCTTTTCCACAGCAATCTCCCATTATAGCTGCATGGAAATGAATTTTCATGGAAATTAACCAGTTTAATTGGTCCCTGTGTTATTTGCATAACAAACCTAATAATAATGATTGGGGACTGATCATCAACAGAGTCTTACATTTCATAATATTAATAAGAAGGTTGCAAATTGCTATTATTGCAATACATTTGTTTGGCCAGAGCGTTTCATTATAGCAGAAGGGCTGAGATTTCAGGTAATTTGCCCATCAGAACAAGGTTGGTCCCCTGTCATTGTCATTTACCAATTATATGTTGGCAGTTGGCTGGAGCACAAGCAGGAATGTGACAGAAACTGAACTCTGACATCTGTCATAAGCAATAATGAGGAGATGAGGCAGGTCATCTGAAAGGACAGTTAGCTTTGATCATAAAACTAAATCATCGGTTTCCTATTTATTCATGTGTGGCTATAAAAAAAACAGACAAACAAAAACAAACACATACAAATCAATTTTATTTTATTTTTATTTTTTCCTTCAAAACTACACCGGTTTATATCAATGGAAGTGCTGTGGGAAATGTTATAATGTTCCTTTGAAACTACTTTTTAATAAATTAATATATTTCAGAAATATGTCAAGCTTAAACTTCAAAATCATATATACTTTTAATTCCTTATTTGTTATAACATTGGTGCCTTAAAACAAAGAGATAAAGTTAGGAATTACTAACACTGTAAACTTACATAAACATGTCAAAATGAAGTTTAACCATCTTTATTCTTATACAGATATATATATATATATATGTGTGTGTGTGTGTGTGTGTGTGTGTGTGTGTAAGAATCTTGCAGAATCTGTGAAAATGTGAATAATTTTAACAAAATTAGAGATCAAACAAAATGCATGTTATTTTTTTAATTTTTTTTAGTACTGTCCTGAGTAAGACATTTTGCATAAAAGGTGTTTAAGTGTAGTCCACAAGAAAATATATTAATAAATAAATATATTAATTAATATATATATATATATATATATATATATATATATATATATATATATATATATATATATATATATATAATTAATTAATAAAATAACCCCATTCAAAAGTTTGGGAACCCTTGGTTCTTAATACCATGAATGACCATTAATGATCCATGACTGTTTGTTTGTTTGTTTGTTTGTTTGTTTATTGAATTTTTTTGTGATGGTTGTTCATGATTCTCTTTTTTGTTCTGAACAGTTAAACTAAGCACTGTTCTTCAGAAAATTCCTCCAGGTCCTGCAGATTCTTCAGTTTTCCAGCATATTTTGCATATTTGAACCCTTTCCAGCAGTGACTGTATGATTTTGAGATCCATCTTTTTTAGTCAGGGGGTGAAAACTTTTGAACAGGATGAAGATGTCCAAATTTTTCTTATTTTGTTGAAACCCCCCCCTTTTTTTTTAAGACAAATTAAGTACAGTTTACCTTGATCTTCAAATTCAAAAAAACCCCAACCCCGGCTCTTAACCCTCTAGGCGCCACGGTCGAGTTTACTCGTCAAGATGCGGCACTGAATAAAACGGCCGATTTTGTCAAATAGGGTGTCAAATTTCATTCGACCTCCCCTCCACTAGATAGCAGACATGTCATACTTCCTCTCTGATTCAAAAAAAACGTCATGCTTCTATACAAAATCAAATATATAAATATCATTGAAACATCTCTAAAAAAATCCTAACCAAATATAAAAATATCCACTTAATAATAACAATAACTTTAAAATTAATAAAATAATTGCATTAGATTACTTTATTATTATTATTATTATTATTATTATTATTATTATTATTATTATTATTATTATTATCTAATGGCATCAATAAAGCTTACCCGCAATGATATGTTGGGACTTCTATTCGCGGACCCTGATTCTAAAGGGGAATATCGGCCTTCAGAAGATGATGGTGATTCTGAAAGTGAAAGTATGGCCCTACACCAAGCACAAACGGTGAATCCTTTGCCCAATGTAGATGGTCCTTTGCCCAATGTCAGTGGTGAGAACAATGTTTCCCGGGGTCGGAGTTTTCATTGCGAAGTTAGCAGGTGTGTTAGTGTTGTGGGGAATGAGGCGGGAGATTTTTACCATGCTAGCCATTTAGATTTGTCTTCTGACCGTGTGCCTCACGGTGACAGTATTGTGGTGGAGACTAATGCCACTGGGTATGTTAGACGAGGTTGAAGTATTCATAGGACAGTTAGGGGACAACGTGGAGGTAGGGTGGGGAGTCGGAATGACAATGACAGTAGTCCGAGCTGTACACACTCGGCGCGCGCTGTCTGTCTCTCGTCTTGTCTCATCCTCTCACTCATGATCTGTGCCTTGTCATGGCGAGTGAGCTTTTGAACTAAACAGGTCTTGTCTACTTGTGTTTGTGTGTCATATGAATAATATATATGTGCCCCATACATGGAATCAGAGTGCCAACTGTATGTAGTAAATGGCAAATCTCTACAGCAAAAGGCCAACTGCTACATGCATTCGGTTTGTTTCTACCATTTATTAGTAATGATTTACACTGTTTGTTTACTACTTACTATTTACCTGAACATTCAGTATTGTGCAATATAGCATACAGAAGGTGAGGGACATTTTGGGGGGAAAGAAGTGCTGTGTTTTATCATTTAAACATGAGACTTTTCATGAAAATTTTATAATCCAAGATGGCCGCCACCATGTGACATCATAATAAGCAAATTAGATGGGAAAATGTAATCCCTAAATAAACTTTGGGTCATCCTTAATATTTCTATAATTTACAGAAAGTCTCTTTTATCACTTTTAAGATATAGCCTTTTGAAATTAAGGTGTTAAAATCGAACCAAGAACCATGGGTTCCCAAACTTTTGAATGGGGTCATTTTAATAATTTCAGCTATTTTTTTTTTTCTTGTGGACTAAATGTAAACATCTTTTCATATATTATGAAATTATTGTTAGCTATAAGAATTATAAGAGGATGAGGAAACATGAGCTCCTGTGAATTAATTGCCTTAATGTCGTAATGTTTTGTCCTAAGTATTATTTTATTATAAGTATGTTCTTTAAGATGTTTACATTCATATGTGTTCTGGGTCAAATGAAACCATGCAATTACTTTTTCATCAATTGTCCTCATTGGACAATTGATCGGCTGGCGCCGATACAGGATGGCTGCCTCCGTGATGTGCTCTGCAGTTGTTTTGTTGTTTTTGTTAGTTTGTCCTGTCTTTAGTTATATTCCTGCAATCAGTTTCACCAGGGACGAATTGCTGGACATTCAGCACCACACATCTCCCGATATATTACTGGTTTTCGACTATTCTGATGTTTTGCTGGACATTCTTGTCAGTGGAGCAGCTGCGCTGATCACACGCTTCAGGACGCGAAGACGGGGAAAAAGAGCTGGCGCGCTCGTAAGACTCAGAAAACGCAGATTTCGAACGCCGTTGCCTAGCATCCATCTGGCAAATCTCCACTCTCTACCCAACAAAACGGACGAACTCCTTCTGCTCTCTCAGACAAATAAGGATTTCTCACACTCTGCTGCTCTGTGTTTCACAGAAACTTGGCTGAATGACGCCATACCGGACAGTGCGCTCCATCTGCTGGGCTTTCAGCTGTTCAGAGCGGACCGCGACACAGAATCAATGGTTAAATCACGCGGTGGCGTGCTTTTGCATCAATGAACGGTGGTGTACAGATGTAACAGTGTTAAATAAGATGTGCTGTTCAGATCTAGAAACACTAGTCATTAACTGCAAGCCGTTCTATTCACCGTGGGAGTTTCACTCGTTCATTCTGGTGAGTGTTTACATTCCTCCGCAAGCGCACCTGAGCCTGGCTTTACAGAAACTCGCTGATCAGATCACAGAGACAGAACAACAACACCCGGACTCTGTTTTAATCATTCTTGGGGACTTTAATAAAGCCAATCTCTCCCGTGAACTGCCAAAATACAGACAGCATGTTACATGTCCCACAAGAGACAGTAATATATTGGATCACTGTTACACCACAATAAAGGATGCATATCACTCTGTTCCACGAGCAGCTTTGGGACGTTCTGATCACTATCTGGTTCATCTTATACCGACCTACAGACAGAAACTAAAATCAGCTAAACCTGTATTAAGGACTGTAAAAAGATGGACTAATGAAGCAGAGCAGGATTTACAATCTTGTATTGACCTCACTGATTGGAGTGTTTTTGAAGCTACTGCCACCGATCTGGACGAACTCACAGAGACTGTAACATCTTATATCAGTTTCTGTGAGGATATGTGTATTCCTACCAGGACTCAACTAATTTACAACAATGACAAACCGTGGTTCACTGCAAAACTCAGACAGCTTCGTCAGGCCAAAGAAGATGCTTACAGGAAGGGGGACAATGTCTTGTATAAACAGGCTAAATACACACTGGAAAAGGAGATCAAAGTGGCAAAGAGGAATTATTCTGAAAAAAATAAGGACTCAGTTCACTTCCAACGACTCAGAATCAGTGTAGAAAAGTCTGAAAGAGATCACCAATTACAAGACACCATCCCCCAGCACTGTGGAGAATCAATGACTGGCAGACGATCTGAACGAGTTTTACTGCAGGTTTGAAAGAAGAACACCCATCACCTGCCCTGAACGCCTCTCCACACAACTGTTCACACCATTCACAACTCCTGCAACCCACCTTGAATGCCTCTCCATACAACCGTTCACACCATTCACAACTCTTGCAACCTGTCCTGTACACCTCTCCAAACAACCGCCCTCACCATTCACACCTCCTGCATCCCCCCTCTCCCCCACACCTGCAATACAGATAAGCAAGAATGTGGTGCGCCAGGTCTTCCGGAAGCAGAAAAGAAAAAAAGCACCAGGCCCAGACTGTGTTACACCAGCTTGTCTGAAATCCTGTGCTGACCAGCTGAACCCCATCTTCACACAGATCTTCAACAGATCACTGGAGCTGTGTGAAGTCCCTTCATGCTTCAAACGCTCCACCATCATCCCCATCCCAAAGAAATCCAAAATTACAGGACTAAATGACTATAGGCCTGTGGCTTTAATGTCTGTGGTCATGAAGTCATTTGAAAAACTGGTGCTGGCCCACCTGAAGGACATCACTGGACCCTTGCTGGATCCTCTTCAGTTTGCCTACAGAGCAAACAGGTCTGTGGACGATGCAGTAAACATTGGACTGCATTATGTTCTGCAACACCTAGACAGACCGGGGACTTATGTGAGGATCCTGTTTGTGGACTTCAGCTCGGCCTTTAACATGATCATCCCAAACCTCCTCCTGCCCAAACTAACCCAGCTCTCCGTGCCCACCTCCGTCTGTCATTGGATCAGCAGCTTCCTGACAGACAGGCAGCAGCTAGTGAGGCTGAGAAAAATACACATCCAGCACCCGTACAATCAGCACCGGAGCTCCCCAGGGCTGCGTTCTCTCCCCACTGCTCTTCTCCCTGTACACTAACGATTGCACATCTAAGGACCCCTCTGTCTAGCTCCTGAAGTTTGCAGATGACACCACACTCATCGGCCTCATTCAGGATGGTGACGAGTCTGCTTACAGACAGGAGGTCAAAGAGCTGGTTGTCTGATGTACTCTCAAAAACCTGGAGCTTAACATGCTCAAAACAGTGGAGATGATCGTGGACTTCAGGAGAAACCACCCTGCTCTCCCCCCAACTAACCATCATGAATAGCACTGTGACTGCAGTGGAGTCATTCAGGTTCCTGGGCACCACTATCTCTCAGGACCTGAAATGGGACATTCACATTGACTCCATTGTGAAAAAGGCCCAGCAGAGGTTGTACTTCCTTCACCAGCTGAGGAAGTTTAACCTGCCACAGGAGCTGCTGAAACAGTTCTACTCCGCCATCATTGAATCCGTCCTCTGCATTTCAGTAACTGTCTGGTTCAGCTCAGCTTCTAAATCTGACCTCAGAAGATTACAGAGGGTAGTCCGGACTGCTGAGAGAATAATCGGTACAACCCTCCCGTCTATTCAAGAACTGTACTTATCCAGAGTGAACAAAAGGGCTGGCAAAATCACTCTGGACCCCTCACATCCAGCACACTTCCTCTTTGAACTGTTGCCATCTGCTCGATGCAACAGAGCTCTGAGCACCAGAACGACCAGTCACAGGAACAGTTTCTTCCCCCAGGCAATCCATCTAATGAACACTTGATAATAACCGTGGAACATACTACACTATTTATATTTACAGACACATACACTTATTTATCTAACACACATACTTAGTGTGCACTTAAATTTTTGTGCACATAATATACCAGTACATACATAACTGCTCATTGTAATATACCTGCCATACAATTGTCAATTTGTATATTGTCATTCCTTACCTACTTATTTGTATTTTTTTGTATTTTTTATTCTTTTATGTGTTTTTTGTTCTTTTGCTGTCATTCTGTTGCACTGTGGAGCTTCTGTCACGAAAACAAATTCCTCATATGTGTAAACATACCTGGCAATAAAGCTCATTCTGATTCTGATTCTGATCAAATGTAACTTTTTTTTTAAGAGAAAAAAAAACTTGTTTTGTTTGTTTGTTTTTTAACCATACATAATAAAAAATATATATTACACACACAATCAACTCACCCAAAAAAAAACAATATTAAAAAAAAAAAAAATAATAATAATAATAATTGTTATTAAAAACATTATTTAAAAATATCCCCATTAACTTAATTGTGATTGAGAAAATTAAAATGCTACTGCACAGAAAGAATGAGTGTGTGTAGTTTGAGACTGTCCAGCCAGTGTTTTTCATTGTGAATGCAGCTGACAGTTTGTTAATGACTGCTGCATGGTGCTGAGGATGAAAGCCAGTGTGGCATTATGGGAGGCATCCTGTTTGCGGTCAAACAGAATTTCCAAGTCATTTGTAGCTGATGGCAACATCACTTTAGAGTCTGACTGCTAATCCTGAAAGATGAAAGAGCGGGATCCGGGTTTGAGCATTGTTAATTGTGTTCATCAATTAGTTCTGTCTGGCAGACGCCGTCATTCTGCTGGAATTTTCATGGTGGGAAACATGCTTGTGGTGACTTGGTCAAATCTGAACCTTTAATTCATCCATTTTTCCCCCCAAGCCATGGAAGCCATTAGAGATGTTATCCGAATTACAGGCTTATTAAAAAGGCCACGCAATTCCTCGCCTTTTGTGATTGTGAAATTGGCATAAATGAATGTTGGCAGTCTTACTGCGGGTAGCGGAGGAGATCAGTGAATAAACTCATTTATCCGGCCAAATCAAGCTTTTCATTTTCCAATTGAAAGGATGTACTATGCATCTAGCTGCATGTTTTACACATTTGCATCTCTGATTTTAGATATTAATCATCTGCAGATAGCAGATGAGTCTATCAGTGCTGCTGCTGAATGAATTTTGCATTCATATCTGGCCAGATCACTTCCTATCATCAATTTCACAGCTCTCAGAAGATGTTCATCATCCAAAAAAAATCATTAGGAATGCGTCTACGTCCTCGAATCTAGATCTTGAAGTATTAATCTTAAAGGTGTGGACGGACTCAAAATTCTATCTTTGTGATCATCACTAGCACCTGGAAGCTGTTTTTTCAAAGCCTTCCAACTTCAATCCCTTGAAAAATCATCTGGCCGTGACGTGCCACGATGATCCACACTGACTTAAATTCCATTAATATAACTTTCAGTGATTACACAAAGCAAATGAAGACCCAGTGAGTGGTAAATTGATAATTTAGAAGAAAAAATAAAAAAAAAAAATAAAAAAAAAGATTATGCAAAGATGAAAAAATGTGCGGGGGGAAAGAAATCAAAACGGTTCAAAAACCCCTCCTGCAGCAGCCCTACTCATCTACATGAAAGACACGCGGCCGTTCGCTTTCTCCACAACGCACGCAAAATCACCTGCTGTGAGATGTGAATAATGTCTCCGGCTCACCACCCCCACAGAGGGCCCGGCCCCCATACTCCATTACGTTTATGAAGATATGTATCTGAGAGCCATGTAGGAATATGAAGCTGAGTTAGAGGGGAGGTGATATCTTGCAATAAATCCATAAAGTGGGAAGTGAGTGAAGTGCACCTCCAATTTCCTTCCCAACTAAGTTTCTTGTGTATTTTAGTCTTCTCTCGCTTCCTTTGGAATAAAAAATAGAAAAGGATAAAAAAAGCTCTTTCATATGACGCTGTTTGGTGGGAGCTTGAATAAAAAGCAGAAGACGTGCAGTAACACTGACATTTATTCATATTTGGAGCTTGGGAGGCTGAAATGTTATCTCCGTCAAACAGCATACCCTGATCTCACTGTTCTCTGGAAACACTGGTGGTGCTCTTTTTGACTGCTTCCAACCTAGGCTGTTTTCAGCCACATTTAAAATGTCTGTTTTCGGCACAGAAATGCCCTTTCGATGCGCGACTTGCACTGACTCAGGCACTAATACCCCGATGCCTCAGCCCATGTCAGGGCACCTGTTTCTTTCAAATTTGTTCTGATCTTTGCTTTGTTCAGCTCGAAGCTCTCGTTTGGCGGCGCGCTATGGCACCATAATCAGCTCTTGTTTCCAGCCACTTGACATTTAAGCTAAATGCTGGCATGCCATGGTGCATCAAAAACAAGTTTGAAAGGCGAGCCATTAAAGCCAGAAACTCCTGCCTTGGGCTGTTCCATTTTATTAGCCTCTCTGTTATGATTGGGGTGGGGGGGAGCTTTCCTGCAGAAAATGCAGTTTTACATACATCTCTATGACTCAGTTGCTCTAAACTGAGTTGTCCTTGCCTCTGCACCTCGGTGGGTCAATATGACTATTATGAGATGAAAAAACAGCCTCATGCTGTCTATAGCCACATAACCACAATTGAAAAGGACTAAGCCTTTTCACCTGGGGCTTGAAGTGAACTGAAACCGATCTTTTCCCCGCCACTGTCTGCAGAGATTAGTATTGATTTGTCCCTTTTAGATGACTTTGCTGCACCTTGCTGGGCAGTTTTAATCTGGCAATGTACCAACAGCGCCGGGGAGCCACTCTCTTTCCCTCTGAGTGTATAATCTCCATCTTCATGATGGTTCCATCATGGCATCCCCTTGGCAGGAGGACACATGAACTGACCTATTTTTCATGGTATTAGCCATTGTGCTGCACAATCACTGGGGTGCTGGGCCAAGCACAGAAAAAGGTTACTGGTATATGCTGGCTTCAGCACGCTTTAAATCTGAGTTTGTTTTGCTGTGATTGGTGGTGCTACGAAAGAGACACCAGGTCTATATACAGTGCAGGGCAGTAACTGATTACATGTAATCTTGATTACATAATCATATTCCAAAAATTAAATACTCGTATTTAGATTATATTGCATTTTAAAATATTTAAAATCAGCAGGTGTTTATTTATTTGTTTATTATTACTTTTATTGTATTTTTTTTTATTGATTACATGATTACATATTATTCTCACAAGACTTTGTCTTTAGAAGGCTTTTGTCTTTCAAACACATTAAAATGCACACATTCGTGATTTCTTATTTACTTGTAATGCAGGCATTCCAAGATGTTTTCTTTGTCAGCCGAAGCTCTTTCATCTAATATATATACTTAATGTACCCCTAAAAAAATATCTCTATGTTCATTGTTCTCTGACGCTGGTTAATGGTCACATGACATGCAGGTAAACTAAATATTTAGTCTTATTAATACGTTTTTTTTTTTTTTTTTTTTTTTTTTTAGTTTAATTTTACATTATAATTAAGTAATGTCACAAGTAATCTAAAAGAAATAAAAAAAAATGTCTGGTTATATTACCTAAAATGTGTAATGTATTGAATTGTATTTCTATTATGTTAACTACAATTTTTGACATGCAATTTGGAATCAGTAATGAACTACAATTATAGACATTTTCACAACCATATAAAACCATTTATTTTAATATATAATACATTAATAAGAGTGCATTTATAAGAATGTCTTTAAACTAGATTTTTAAGATTTTTCCTTTTCTTTATCATGAGCACTATTATTTGTAATTCACCCTCATAACACACATATGCCTGTTGCTTAGCTCCCAGAGAAAAACAATGTATTTCTTTTAAATTCTGCTTGCTATCTTTACTAGATTCTCTCTTTTGTTGTGATGTTCACACCCACATAGTCCTGACCTCTGAAAAGAACAAAGGAGCGTGGGAGATGTAGTTTCAGGTCAGAGGCACCTCTTAATGGATTATGCAACAGCAGAAGAGTTTCCTCATTAGATGGGAAAGGATGTCTTCAGTATTGGCCCTAGGCTCATTTAAGGGGTTTAAATGACACCAAAAGTTTTAAGAGAGTGCAAAGGTCATGGTAAGCTTGCCCAGTGTATGTGCACAAACTTACAAATTATGCCAAGCGACCCACTGCTAGAATTAGATGAGAACAAAATGCAAAATGTTTTTTTTTTTTTTTATTACCATTATATATATATATATATATGTGTGTGTATGTATATGATGTGATGTGATGTTATCTTATGTAGTTTACCAACAGACAAATTGCTATTTTGTCATTTTTTCAGCACACTCACATTCAGTTTGGAGATTTTTTCAGTTCTATTACATCCACTTCTCATGATCCAATCGATTTCCAATAGATAAAATAAAATGACACTTTTCGTTATTGCTGTTTTGTTTTTTTTTTGTCCTGAAGAGTGTTTCTGATGTGCATATGTTAATTTACATTGACTTTTTCCCCCCAGTGTTTTTTGCTTTGTCTTTTCTTCACTGTTGTGTGTAAATATAAATATATATACTAGTAAAAGTAAATATATATAATATATATTTATTGTCCAATTTTGTAAAATGTTGTGTGTTTGAGTTAATCTTCACTATACGTATATGCACAGAGCAGTATAAGAAATAACAGTGATAAAGAACAGTCATTTGAAGTAGTGCAGAATCTCCTGTGCTGTGAAGTCACAGCTTAATTACTTTTGTACACTGTAAAAAAAAAAAGATATTTGCCCTCAGTAAATATGGCTCAGATTTTACTTAAAAAATAAAAATAAAAAATAAAGAATAGTTTTGCACATTACTTAATTTAAAGCTACAGCTGTTACATAATATACTGAGTTCATGGTTTTAAAGAAACACGACAAGTAATTTTGAGTAAAATCAACAATACTCAAAAATTTAGTCAAATTAACAGTTTTTTTAGGACCCAAGCAGATACCACCTGACGAAATAGATTCATTTTGAAAAGTGCAAATTTGTTGTGGCCAATTTAGAAAACCAGATCTCAGAAGAGGACTGCTCATCCACTGTGAAGGTAAGTGGCTTTTATGTGAAATAAGTAGAGCTTTTCTTTATCATATATTTTACTAGATATCGAATGAATATTTGCGTGCACACCGGAGTGCACAACTTTTGTGAGACCAAAATACACATTGTACGGTACGGTTACTTTTATGAGATGAATTTCAAATAATGGTGAGTTTCAGATTGTTTGGTCTGAAACAATCTGAAACTCCACAGTAGTTATATTATGCCATCCGACACACCCCAAACTCATGAAATTATGGTGCGGTATTAGAGCATGGAGAGAGAGAAAAAAATAAATAAATAAAACAACAACAAAAAAAAAAACACACACACATTTCTCCACAATCTGCCTTTGATCGTAATCGTACCACTTTAAAAATACAAGAAGAGGCAGTTCAACATACTGCATGATATGCGACATACACATCATATGTTAGCGTTGTAGCGGTAGTTCTGGGCGTATATACCGGTAGACCGGCGTTTTATAGCCATTCCTGTTATGACCGTCAAATTATTTTACTCGCGTACTGTCCTGACATAAGCGTTTCTGCGAGTGCACGCACACTTGCAAAGTCACACAGCGCGAATAGTGCTGTGTGTTGAGATTCTGATAGGATTGTCCAGTGTTGCAGTGCATGTGTTGCCCTTCTTGGCCTGATGTATTCTGTAAAACTGAGTTACCCCACTGTAAAAAAAAAAATCGTAAAATAACGGTAAAAAGTCTGGCAGCAAAGTTGCCAACCACTTACCGTCAAATTACAGTAAACAACCTTAAATTATTTTACAGAAAAATTTTGTTTTTTGAAAACGGATATTTACCGTAAACATTTTCTGTATTTTTACCAGTCAAACTGCTGTAGAAAGAAAAAAAAATCTCATAAAAAATCTCGGGTTGAATGTTAAACGAATGTATAAATCTGTATAAAAACTTAAAAATATTGCAGAAATAACTTAAAATTACATAATTAAAACAAAGACTTCTGTATTAATACAGTATTATTTGATATATTTTTAAGATAATCCAATCCTTCTACAAGAACTCCTCGTCAAAGTAAAGACTTTTCTATGTAAAACACATAGAAAATGTTGTATAATTACCTTCAGATACCTTAATTTAAACCCCAATACCAGTATATTGATCTATTTAAACTTTTATTTTATGTCATTATTCAATCTATTTACAGTAAATTCCTGTTAAATATTGGTTTTATCCTGTACAAAAAAAACAAGATCTTGTGATATTAAGTTTCGGAAACATATTTTTAACTGTTATTGCTTTATATAAACATTATTTGACGGTAATAACAAGCAACTCTCCAATATTTCTACATATTTTTACCATTTAAATACGGGGGTTTACTTTATATAAAACATTATTTGACAGTAATTACAAGTAACTCTCCAATATTTCTAAATACTATTACCATTTAAATACGGTAGTTTACTTTATATAAACATTATTTGACCAGTAATTACAAGTAACTCTCCAATATTTCTAAATACTATTACCATTTAAATACGGTAGTTTACTTTATATAAACATTATTTGACAGTAATTACAAGTTACTCTCCAATATTTCTGCATATTTGTACCATTTAAATACGGGGGTTTACTTTATCTAAATATTATTTGACAGTAATAACAAGCAACCCTCCAATATTTCTACACACTTTAAACCATTTACGTACAGGGGATTACCTTATACAAACATTATTTGTAGTAATTACAAGCAACCCTCCAATATTTCTACATATTTGTACCTTTAATGTATGGGGCTTTACCTTATAAAAACATTTTATTATGGTAATTATAAGCAACTTCCCAATATATCTATATATCTACATACGTTTACCATTAATATATGGGGGTTTACCTTATATAACCAATACTTGACAGTAATTACAAACACATCTCCAATAACTTTACATGCTTTTACCATTAATGTACAAGGGTTACTTTAAACAACATATTATAGTGATTAAAGGCAACTATCCAATAAATCTATATACTTTTACCATCAATGTATGAGGTATACTTTATATAAACATTGCTCTATACTAATTAAAATCAACTTTCCAATATATCAACATGACATTTACTCAATGTATGGGTTCACTTTTATATAAACATTAATGGACAGTAATTACAAGCAATTCTCCAAATATATGTAAAAATACACATGTTTATTTTATGTAAACAATATTTGATAGCAATTACAAGCAACTGTCCAATATATGTACATACCTTTTGCCATTACGGCATGGGGTTTACTTTATATAACCACTGTTTCACAGTAATAATAAGCAACTCCGATATATACATACCTTCCTTATAAGTGCATGGGACTAACAACTTTATATGAACATAATTTGACAGTAATAACAAGCAACTCCAATATATCTACAGACTTTTCTTATTAGTGCATGGGATTTACTTAATATAAACATTATTTGACAGCAATTACAAGCAACATTCCAGTTTATGTCCACACATTCCCTATTAGTATATGGTGTTTTGAATGTACAAAAACCGGAAGGTCTATGTTAAGAGCATTTGCATCAACAACTTTTTCAATAAATACATACATTTTTCTGACATTTTACAGCAATGTCCCATCCTTTCATTGCAGATCCCCATTTGAGATGTATATTTCCCCTCGAAAGAAAAATGTTAAGTCATGTGAGTGATTCCTTTCAGAGTGAACACAGTGAATCTGACTGCAGTAGATGTGAAAGTTTGAATAAAAGTGATGTTAATTCAGCCAGCGCACATACCTGTATTTACTTCCTATTTTCGGTCTAAGTCCACAGTAGTCAATTGTCGAGTTGTCCACTGTTGCTTAGTTACTTATGATCACGTGCGTGAACACGACAATCGACTTCTGTGGACTTCGACAGGAAGTAAATACAGGTATGTGCTAGGGCTGGGCGATATATCTAACGATATGATCATGCGCATCTAGTCAGTAAATCTGGTTCCGTGATTACCGCTAAATCGCCATCACCTGCTTTCAAATGGAGCGGCATTTAATAGACAGAGCCGTAGATCACTGACAAGCTACGCAATATCGCGTTCATTATCCCAGATGTATCGCCTTCGATAATCAACGCGATATTGTGTACCTTGTCAGTGAACTACGGCTCTGTCTATTAAATGCCGCTCCATTTGAAAGCAGGTGATGGCGATTTAGCGGTAATCACGGAACCAGATTTACTGACTAGATGCGCATGATCATATCGTTAGATATATCGCCCAGCCCTAATATGTGCGCTGGCTGAATTAACATCACTTTTTTTCATATCTTTCACATCTACTGCAGTCAGATTCACCGTGTTTACTCTGAAAGGAATCACTCACATGGTAATGAAATGACACATCAAAGATGTTAAGAGGCTAAAACCAGGTTTAAAACCTTGCCCCATTTAAGTCAACAGGGTGCAAATTTTAAAAAGAGGATAACACAATTCATCCAAAACCAGTGGCTTTGGGAGATAGTAGCTCATGTTCACAACAGAATAAGGATAAATGAATGAGCTCAATGTTAAAATTGACCGGAGTTCTCCCTTTAAGAAGCGGCTCCAGATTTTACACGTGATAACATCACAGTTTGAGTCTTCTCTAGTTTGTGGCTTTGGGAGAGAGTAGCTCATGTTCACAACAGAATAAGGATAAATGCCCAAAAAGTTTATGGGGTTAGATTTCGGTCACAATTCTGCGTGCGCAAGATCACATTTTGAGCATGCGAATGGGCATTTCGCACGTGTGTGAACCGAGTTTTGCGGAGAAATATCTCTCTCAGATAATAAAATATTTCGAGCGTACAAAAATCAATTTTGCTTTTAAAATAAGTATTTGGATGTGCGCAGATGTTCTCTTTCGCATGTGCAAAGTTTCACTTTCTTGCTCCTCTCATACCAGCCCTGAGTGCTCTCTAAGCGCAGACGGCTCGCTTGCTCAACACAACCCAGCGTTACAATATGCCATAATTCCAGCCAATCAGAGATGAGGCTACTAAATTGTGATTGGCTGGCTTGACAATCGATCACAAGACTCCCTGCATCACCGACCATGGAAGAGGAAAAATACATGGTGGGAAGATGTTTGTTTAATTTGTTTAAAGGGTTAGTTAACCCAAAAAATGAAAATTCTGTCAGTAATTACTCACCCTCATGTTGTTCCAACCCCGTAAGACCTTCGTTCATCTTCAGAACGCAAATTAAGATATTTTTGATCAAATCTGAGAGCTGGATCACTCCACCATAGACTTCTATAGACGTTATAACTTGCTGGCCCAGAAAATGTATTAAAGCCATCTTTAATATAATAAACATCTTTAATATAGTCCAAGTGACTACAGTGGCTCAATCTTAAGTTTATAAAGCGACGAGAATACTTTTTGTGCACAAAAAAAAAAAAAAAAAAAATAAAAATTTATTCCACTACATTTCCTTCTCTCTGGGCCTCGAGTGTTGTACGTAGTGTCAGCACGCTGGTCACACGTAGGCTCACTATTGGCCGACGCTGGTCATGTGTGTGGTGCATGTGACGTACAACACAGACGCGCTGCGCTATCACACTACGTGAAAAGACTCGAGGCCCAGAGAGAAGGAAATGAATAGTGGAATAAAAGTTCTTTTTTTTTTTTTTTTTTTTGTGCAAAAAAAGTATTCTTGTCGCTTTATAAACTTAAGATTGAGCCACTGTAGTTACTTGGACTATATTAATGATGTATTTAATACATTTTCTGGGCCAGCAAGTTATAACGTCTATAGAAGTCTATGGTGGAGTGATCCAGCTCTCAGATTCAATCAAAAATATCTTAATTTGTGTTCCGAAGATGAACGAAGGTCTTACGGGGTTGGAACAACATGAGGGTGAGTAATTACTGACAGAATTTTCATTTTTGGGTGAACTAACCCTTTAATGGCTTGAACACTTCAATTTAAGTTCAAATGTCAAATCAAATCGTACTATTACTGTACATAATGGCATGTCCCAGTGTTTCCTACACCTCAAGTGGTAGTTCTAACTCCTTTCTGAACTTCAAGTTACTTAATTAACATTAATGAAATATGAATGTGACCGGAGCTGGAGTCTCAAATGTTACACATTTTCAGAAATGAAGATGGACAGACTTTTCCCCTTTTAATGAGATAAGTGTGTAAAAACGGTACATCACTCGCATCAGAATAAAAAAAAGCCATCAAATATAGGCCTACGTAGAAATGCAATGTAATAACGTTAAAATAATAATCTACTTCATATCCTTGTAATTATTTAAACAAAAAAACATTCACTGCAGAGATGTTCTATAAAAACAACTATCATACAAAAAAATATATACTGTATTTTCTTATATACTATTTAGGATGGATAGTGTGCACATTGGGATGCAGGCTTGTTCCCCTCAATTTGATCTGACATCTGAAAAATACAGCAATGATGTAGATATTAATCATTTTAAAATGTGCGCTTTATGTGGGTCTTTTCCAGGAGTATGACGCGTTGATGAAGTATTAGACATGTATTTGATATTTGTTTTAGTTAAATTAAATGTTTATATTAATTAAAGGTGCTCTAAGTGATGTCACACGTTTTTTAGGCCCAAAACATCTTTTGTCACATCCTGCAAACATCTCCTCACTATCCGCTAGCTGCCTGTCCCCTGAACACACACTGTAAAAAAACACGGTCTCTCTCTAGACACCACAGGCTCCACAAACAACAAGAAAAAACAAACTGGGCACACCCGCACCACGAAACATAACAAACTGTTACAGCCAATAACCGACAAGAAAGATTTGGGGGTGGGGTTTGGGGGGGCTTAGTGCACGGATGAGGAGGAGGGAGGGTCTAGCTAGCCTCCGTTTTGTTTGACAACAATTCGAACGTCAACAAGAAGTTACGACTCCCGGCATCGCTTAGAGCACCTTTAAGTATCTGTCTTTACATTCTGAGTAATGCTGAAACGTTTTAACTTAAATCAAGAGACAGCTGTATGTGGGTCGCAGGTGTATGTGTCGCATTGAACAGTAAGTCGCGGCAGTTGTGTGTGGCCTTGCTATGCTGACCAGCAGCATTGAGGGGTACTATCTCTGGGTATGATCTGCAATGGAAAATGGAGCACGGCCAGAGCAGGTACTGGTAATAGAAAATGCACATAGGCTTAAAACACGGTCAAGTCCTTCAGTCAAAAACAATAGAAGCTAAGTTCTTTCCAGTTACAAACAAACAAGTTCTAATATAATGAGTATTAATATACAGATGTGAATGTTCATTTGGCAGATTGATATTCACCCACGTCCTTTCAGAATTCCAACAATGGCTATGATCCTCTGTAGTGGCTCTCACCAGGCCTTGTCCTGAAAAATAGATAAGATGTATCATGCTTGTAAAAATTCCTACACATCAACAGTGGCCACATTGTTTTGTTTTCAATTTACACACAATGGCAACTTTGCCTCCTACCCTCACAGGATCGGCAGAGCAGAGCCATTAGGTTGCCGCTTAACAATAATTGCAGTTTGGAACTTGAATGAAAATTGAGCATGAACAAACTTTGCCTCTATTACTGCTTCTAATGCAGGAACATTAAGGGGTTAAAATTTCTTAAAAGGGTTCAAGCTGCTGTGTAAATGTGATCAACAAAATCTTAAAACCACTTGTAAAACTGACTGTAATCAAGTGTGATTTTGGCACAAACCTTTGGCAAGAGACTGAGTTTAATTATTCTGACTCGCAGTACAACTATTGAATTTAGAGATGGGTCATGATTTTCGAATTTTCATTCATTGTCAAATGGAATAGTTTGTTATTATTGCAGAGTTTATAAAGTAAATTAAAGAGTAGAAAAGGTAAATAATCTTCACATGTATTAAGCTGGAACCAACAAATGTTTTACATGAGGAATTACTATTATCAAAATAGTTATCCCTTTAAGTATTGATGGCATGCACTTCTGTCCATACAAACTCCGCTGTTCTGCGCTCTAGTCAGAGATTACTCCAGGAACACTTTAATAGGCCAAGAAGAAGCAAATAAATGTATTAAGTATAACGAGGTTAGGTTCCTTCAACTGTCCATCCTATTAAAAATGGTCAAAAGAGTATTGTATTTCGCCAGATTTAATAGTGTAAACATATTCAAGCACGAATGAGAACCGTTTCGAGAAAACAAATACAGCAGAAAAAAAAAGGAATATTCGAATGTCAAATTTTCAAATCGAATACCAACCCACTGAACGAATATTCTAGTCCAGCCCTATCTACAATATTCAATAATGACAGTAAAGTAGACCATTCTAGGTCAATTTACTGCAGTAATTCCTCTCTCAACCAGTAGAAAATGCATTGAACACCTGACTATGTGTGGCAGGATAAGTCTTTTATTGGCTGGTTGATGTACAGTTGGTTCACCAATTAAATGATAGCGACAGCACTAGCATCTCATTGGTTGGTGGGGTTAAAGTTCATATACCAATGAAACGATAGTATCTATACTATTTAAGGACCTTTATTATGGCAGGTGGGTATGTTTGTGACCTGGGGTGCTTCTCTCTCTCCCTGGCATTTCCGTTTCCGTTCTGATTCCTTCCTCAGGTATGTTTGGCTGTTTGTTGGCGGTGTAACAATGTGCATGTTGCGAGTCTAATATACGCTATTTATAGTTTCATTTAGAGCGCGTCTGGTGGCATTGGCAGTGCGGCAACTCGCGGCGTATTTCGGCTGCAGGTATGTTTAGGTGCTCCGTTTGTTTACCGTCTCATCTGTAATTTTTATTGTGTGTTGCTCTCAGTAATTGCAGCGAGAGCAGTGAATGCTGGCTGGTAGACTGAGCTATGACACCGGTTGTGAGTAACCATATAGCGTTTGCATCTAATGTTTATTTCAATAACAATCGTAAGTATGCCACTTATTTCTTCATATTGGTGGTTATCTTGTTTTAATCGTTATAATAATTTGTTTGTTTTTTTTCTTTAGTTAAGGGGAAATTAAAACATCTTAGTCCTCATCTTGGCCAATGATTTCAGGCAACGCAGCTGCTGTTTTGCTTAGAGACACATTTTGGAGTCCGATCTGCACTTTACGGTCTTTTGTGCTTTAATACTTTGAGAGTTTACGAAACTGTAAAGACTGAGTATTTTCTCCGCATGGGCTATCTACCCGTTGAGGTTCTGGATTGTTTTTTTTCTTCTAACCGTAATTGTTTGTTTTGTTTGTTTGGTTATATTGGTCTTTTTTTGGTATTGATTTGTTTACCCTGTATTTTCTTTTGTAAGCATATTGTATGCTGCAAGGGTTATTTCTTTTTGAGTATTTATTGATTTTGATTTACGTTTTGGGTGTGGTGTTCTCTGGATGCTCGAGTGCCAGAGTCGCAACAAAGTGTTTATAAGTTTTTTTTTTTGCATGTTTTCATTTCTATAATTTTGTTGAATTTCTTCTTTAATGTTATTTTCTGTTTCTCCAGGGCCACGCGTGCGAGAGAGAGAGAAAGAATGAGTGCCTCTTAACACTGTATTTTTTGTCTTCTGTGGTGTGTGTGGGATACAACTTCCCATTGGTGTGTGTGTGATGGTTGCTTTGGGTGTGAATTTAGGTGGGTTTTTGGATAACCATTCTGAGTTGCAGCCGGCCTGCCTGGTTCCCACTAATCCTGGCCCTGGGAATTACCTCCCTTATTGTGGAAATGGTTTGTGTGAGAGAGTTTTAAATCTATGCGTGTGTTTTATAATAAAATCCAATCTTCTGTATTCTCGCCCCCGTCTCCCCTACTTTGCCTTCATTTGGTGAAACTTACCTGTGTCCTTTAATGGGAATAAATTCTCTGGTTTCCCACCAGGGTGGCGTAGTCGGATAAATTCACTGATTAACCTTTCCTTTCATGTGATACCGCCACATTTGCATGAAAAAAAAAAAAAAAAAAAAAAGTCATAAACCGTGCTGGACCGGCATATTTTTTAAAAAACCCGCCGAGAACTAATTCAGCGACTTACTTGTCAAACACTCACCCAGAAGTTGTTGAAGTAAGTTAACTAGTCCAATCTGTCAAAAACTATGGATAAGGAGGACATGAAAGTTCATGTTAAATCGTTATTTTCACTCACGATGAGTCTGGTTCACTATAAAGGAGAACAAACTCAGCTGAGAAAGTTAAAATCCAGGCATGTGTATAACTAGGAGGTAACGTTACGTTACGCACAGGTTACAGGTAAAGTATTTACGTTACCAGTAATTTAACGTTACTTTAACGGTAGGAGCAACGTAGCGTTATAAAGTTTCCTAGATTAATAGTATTCGTATCAAGCTAACGTTAATGTTAACTGACTGAATGTGCCACTGCTAACGTTAAGTTAAAAACAAACTTCCACTGAGACAAAGTCTTTGTCAGGTCCTAACTTAACATTACGTTAACTAAGTTAAACCATAGACTGTATAAAACAAGGTTCCAACCTGCAATAGCCTTTTATTTAACGTTAACTTAACTGTTACTTGTTTGCAAGAGGCAACAGTAACTTGTAAGATGTAACGTTAAGTTAACAGCTAACGTTATTAAATTAATGTTAGTCAACCACAGGTATTTAACGTTAATGTTATGATGGGCTGATGCATGTTTCACATTCAGGGCTAACGTTAATAACGTTTTAACTTTATTAGGACCGGCATAATGTTACATTTGCTAAAGCTAGACAGACTTTAATAAGGTTAATACATAACATAATGTTAACTTACATATTAAAATTGTAAAATGTATTTAAAAAAAAAAGCTGCCGCACTTAACAAGCACTTTTGACATTGTGAGGAAACATATAAATATATATATATTATTTATATGAAATTGATTTAAATTGCAAAAACGTTTGCCATTATTACATTCACACAACATGAACTGAGTAATGTCATCTTTGAGACTGTTAGTTATTACATGATTAAAAATGTAAACATACACTTAAAGCATGGCAATCCCATCAGAAATGTGTATCATAGCAAGGGAAGCACACAAAAAAAGGCCAATTGGTACACCAAAATCAAATAACCCTAACCCCATCAAATAATTTTACCTGCAGCCGCATTTATCCTATTATGACACGTCTGAGGGTCTTTCCCTTAATGGTGTCCAGTGATTAAAGAAAGGACTGATGAAGGTGACATGAATCTCCCCTTTCAGTGCGCCACTTCAGCAGAAGAAAAACAAAAGGACAGAAAGTTACTCAGACTTTCTATCAGTAACATTATGAAAATCATACTTAATACTACCCTAGTGTAGGTTTTCGAACAGTACGTGGGTAAAATTGACTTCAAAATTGTTGGTGAATCATGGGTCTTTCTGTTGGGTGTTCTCCCCCGATAAAAATCTTATTACAAAGCTTGATCTAAAAAAAAAAAAAAAAGAATAAACAAATATCTTTTCAATATCGTTAGCAGTGTTTGAAGAGGTTATGTAAACATACTTCTAAAGAATAAATGACGGTTTTATCACTTTACACATTCGCGCGCTTTTTTACGTCTCATGCGTTTGAGTTTTAAACTAACGTTAGCTGACAACATAAACACATAACGTTAACTTACCAACAACAAAACACAGCAATGTCAGATGGTACCAACACATGAAATACGTGCTAATATCGCTACGCTAATAGTGAAGCAGTACAAAAACACACACAGAGATAACTTATTTATCTTACGAGGTTGCAGTAACGTTAAGATGACAGTTAAGTTACCCGTGTCCCTAAACGTTAATGTTAGACTGTTAAGGACTGAAAAATGTTTTCTTACCTGATATCGCCAGTATTTACAGACCACGTATGACCCCTTCCTCTGTTCACATTCCAGCTTTTGATCTTCATTGTCATATCAACTAAAATTCGCTCAAAATGTAAGAATTCAACAGGCAGATATAAAATAATCCAGGTCTGACCGAGTAATCAACGCAAAGCAGCTGCTCCGACCGAGAGTAACGGACATATTTTCAAATTTAAAATAGGCGCACAGAGCCGCGCACATTCTCATTGGACAGTTTCCTGTAAAACAGACAGATTAACCAATCATGCTTAAAGTAATCATGCTCAAACGGCGAAACAACCAATAACAATAGTTTGCGCGAGTTAACACAGCTGTGTATTAAGTTTTATTTGCAGTCTGTATTATTATTTAATTAATTGGTCAAATGACATGACAGTGTATGAATTCAAATGTAATAATGCAATGTAAACTGTTAGGCAAGCGGACAAAATTGTAAATTCACACAAAATCACATAAGGCAAAAGGTTTCTGCTGCACTGGTCTCTTGAGGGTGAAACTATTATTGTTAATAATGATAATAATTATATTTTAACATATACATTGAAGAGCTGTTATGATCAAAAAATCATTAAATGCTAATTAATTATCATAATAATACGTTAAAAGGCAGAAACACTTCTAAATCAACATTGAATTTTTTACAAGATCTGTACGTTGAAATAACATAATGTTTTCAACAACATACAACATAAATATCTATATTTATGTTGTATGTTGTCGAAAACATTATGTTATTTCAACGAAACATTGTTTCAATATTTCAACGTTGAAGGTAGGTCATGTGCCGGTTGGGTAAATATATTAAATTACCTTTAGTGATATCTAAACCACAGAGACTAGAAAAACAATTACGATGTTTGTTTACACGGTTGTGTAATGTTTCAACCATTTTAATGTCTACAATTCCTTCACCCCCAGTTTACCAAAGCTCAAGTTTATGCTACAAGAGCCTTAGTTAAACTGTTGAGCCCCAGAATAAATTCCTAGTCTTTCACACATTGCTCACCTATTGTAAATTAAAAATATATAGCACCCCATTGTAAAGCTTTATTCATAGTGTGGCTGTTTGTTCCCATCAACCGAGGCCTAATGATTTCACTGCAGTGAGGGCCTTGAATTTTGTTGAATATAGATTGATTTTGTGTCTTAATGCTTCAACGTTTTTAAAGTGGACATGTGTCAATATAGTCTATGGTCAATACGATAACAGAAAAACACTGTCAGGGCAGCATTTCAAACAGACAAAAAGGACAATGTCCTTAAAAGCCAAGCCAAAAGAGCACATATCAGCACACAAGATTCAAGAGTCCTTTCACACTAACAGGCAGACAGGCATTTGGAGGTTAGTGTCCAGCATTCTTGAGCCTGGTTGTCTAGCGGAAAAACTGTCCCAAAGCATGATGATCAGAGATTTGAGGCTGCAGCACCACTTGCCAGACAGCAGCAGCTGAAACAGTCCATGGGTGGGGGCTGAAAATGTTGCCACTAAATTTTTTCTCTGCCACTTATGAAATTTTTACAGAACACTTCAGAATTGTAAAGACTGAGTAAGCGCCTGACAGTAGAAACACTGGATATATGATGCATAAACAATCAATGACTATTCTTGATTTAAGAATTTTATATTAAACTTAAGCTGTGCAATTATTTCCTGTACAATAACTGTATATTTAGTTACACTGCAACAATACCTCCTGCTGTATTCATCCATCTTTCAAGGCAATATTTTAGATCTGTGTCTGTAGTATAACACACAGTAATTATTGTTCAATTTTTATGTACAGCATATCTGCATGAAAGGTAGCCTACATAGCTGTTTTTTAATTTTTATTTTATGTATATATTTTTTATCTATCACTCTTGTATCTGCACTTGTTGAATCTTAAGCTGAAGTGGCCAGCAAAGTTTATCTTTGCTTCTGAAAAATAATATTTCTTAATTGTATATTTCTGCATTGGTGGCAGGGGACTTGGAAGTTTTAAATTTACCCTGTATTTGATAGGTGTGAGGTGCTAATTTCATTCCTGTCTGCATGCCATGTAACTGGCATCAGAAGCCAGAGTTGATAAGACACTACAGACACCAGCAAAGTAGGTACTGGGAAAAGAGCCCCAGGCCAGCATCTGTAATAGACTTTGGGGCTCATGGGCACATGGACTCCGTGAAAGTGGGATGAAGATCGCAAGATGGCCATTAATGACTGAAGTCAAAGACTTCTAACATGTCAGGGTAGTGCAAGCTTGTTTTACTCCATTCAGGCTGTCTGGCTCTCTGGCTGTCTCTGTTCTAAATGCCCTCTGTGTACTGGTATTTTCATTCTGTATTTAGGCTATGTTAGGGGAGTGGGCCTATGCATGATGTGAACTGGCTGCATTGTACTTTTGCCAAATCATTCCTCTGACCAAAACATGATGATCATATAGTGGGATGTTGTACAATCATAAACATTCACTGATGAGTTTATCACAGACTTGGGCATGTGCACCATGCACTTTTGGACTAAAACAGATACATCAAATCAATGTTTTCTTTGCACCAATTTTTAGGTGAAAAGGTGAAAGGATTTTCATTTATAAAAAAAATAATAATAAAGTTAAAGTTTTCTAAGTCTAAGTCTAAGGTAACAAGCCATTGCTCAATTTGTCTTTTATTGATATTTTTTGCTAAGTTACTGTGTCCCTTATCTTTCTGTTTTTGTATATTATAGAGAATCCAGATAGAGCAGGACAGGATGATTTGTGAAAACAGGAAGAAAGTGTGGTTAATATGTCAGTTTCATGATTACCAATGTAAATAATTTGTTAATATGTTAATTTGTTAATATGTAAAATGTTAATAATTGCATACATTCGGTTCGCTTATATGTTCCCAAGCATTAAAAGGTACATATATGTACCTTTTCCTTTAAAGGTTAAGGTACAATATCAAGAGCCAGCCCTGATTGGCTGCTTGATTTTCAAATTAAAAGAACGTCCAGTTGGCGGTCTGTTGTGGCAAAAACAATTATTAACAAATAGCATCCCAGTGTAAGAGACAAGGAATCAAATTATATTTAAGGAAAGAAATTTATTTTCCTTAAAGAGGTGTGTTCACAATGTTCCAGCAGCTACCCTGAAACACAACAGACCTAAAATCACACCTGAAAACAGACAGCCTTCTTATACTGCTATCACCCCCCCCAATTCTTACAAGGTTCCTTCTCTGTAAATTTCCACTTAACCCCCGTAAACCAAACCTAGCTGTTTCAGAAAAAACAATGGTCCTTCTAACCCCCTGGGCTTTATTATCTTCACATCTCTGAGGTCAACAAACCCTCTGTCTTTCCTGCACTAAAGTGTTCAAAGGCTCTTTCTGATACTGTGTGTTTGTGTGTCTTCACACCCGGTGAGGTTAAAGGTCTTTATTTGTGGCTAACCCCTCTGTCTTTCCTGACTAAATTACCCACACTAAAGACTTCAAAGGCTCTTTGTTTTACTGTGTGATGTCTTTGTTGCATTCCAGGTGACATACATAGAAATACACAAGTTAAATCAAAAGAAAAATAAAAATATATAAAAACCCACCCAATGTCTAAGAAAGTAAATAAGAAAGAGTAAAATATAAATTTTTCTACAACACGGTCTTTCTTTCGGCGGAGACAAAGTCATAGCACGTAACAGGGCAGTAAAATCAGCAGTGTAATATTTGCAGTGTTAAAAGTTATTAAATCCCAAAGATTTGAATTAACAATCCACAGTGTTAAACAGTACTCGTGTTCAGTGTTGTTATATGGTGTAATTTCACTTTTACACTACAAGTGCGAAATAAAAGACCCGCCGAATTGTCTGGACTCCGCCCTTCAGTGACTGCTGCTTCGCGAAGCGACAACGCCATCTTTTCTTCGAGCGACCGAGACGGTAAGCTGGACTGCTTTTCTCTTGATAAAAGTACACTGGAAAAAACATTTTTGTTGATAATTTAACTCATAATATGATTTGGTGGTGAACACATTTAGAAATTACTAACCGCGAGTGTTTTGTCAGGTTCAGTGTTAAGTTCGTTCGTTAATTTATGTTATAACGTTATATGCTTTACGCTTCTTTTATTTTTAGTTGGTCGTCCTCTCGCCTCTGTTCCCTCCTCGGCCTGGGGTTACTGCGAATCTGGCGATGAAGACTGAAGCTGCTAACGTTATATTCGGTAGGTTTTCTACTAAAATGAGAGAATTCATCAAATGGTAAATTAATTTGTTTTTGAAAGCATTGAGTGCGGCATTTCGCTGTTTCCATGCTTTGAAACGGTAATAGTGTGAGTGTAATGCATGGAAACAACGAAATGCCGCACTCAGTGCTTTCAAAAACAAATTCATTTACCATTTGATGAATTCTCTCACAAACGCGCTTCCGTGAAGTGTTTCTTATGACAAGTAACGTTTCGTTTATGCAAGTATTGTGAAAGTACGCAGCCCCGCACGTCACTTGTCGGAGAAAAACATACAATCCGTCCCGTCAGTTTGTAAACCGTACTCACGAATTCTTAAACCGTTCCCTCGGTTTAACAAAAAGTGTCGGTTTATAAACTGACAGGGCGGATTGTATGTTTTTCCCCTACAAGTGACGTGCAGGGCTGCGTATGAATGTGAGTTAAAGGTAGGTGAAACTGTAAATCTTCAGTTGTGTTTCAAAGATAACAAAAGTCTTGGCTGAGTAAACTGATGAAATTTTAATTTTTTAACGAATCCTGTAATAAAAGTATATGGCCATATGTGTCTCCCGAGATGCTTGCTAATGTCAGGTTGTGAACAGAGCCACTGTGTGACTACACAATCAACTTAGCAGAATGGTTCCTGAGAGAGAGATGTTGTCATTAATTGTTTTTCTTTTCTTTTATCAAGAAGCCTCAGAAGACCTTCAAGGATCCAGCTGACCTCTGAATCAGCTGTTAAGAAGTATGAAACAGATTGTCTAAGTTTAGGCTATATTTCAGAATAAGAATATCTATATTCATGTTGTATCTATATTCTGTGTTCATGCATTTTTTGCTGAATTTGTCACATCTGTTATTTAGAATGGGACAGTTATATTGCTTCAATTGGTCTCCTACTTCATTTGATTCCACCATCATTACAAGGCTGCAAGGGATCTGGAAAAATGTCATCCTGTCAAGCTGAAAAACATCTTCAGAAAGGTACATTTGGACATTTCTGTCAATACCTATTGTCTGCCTAAAAATATTGCCAAATGGGTTGTATATGAAAAACACATTTAATATAAAAAAAAAAAAACAGTTGGAGAGCTGACCTTGAGTGTTACTTTTGTCTTTTATCTGCAGGCACCAACAAGAACAGCTTGATTGCAGAGAAGAGACCACACAGCCATACACGCTCACTGATGGGACATCATTCATGGATGCTACACAACTCAAATCTACACGTCATATTTGTTCATGTCTAGGTAAATTTGATGATTTTGTGTTTTATTAACTACTTTGTTTCTGTGCAACACTTAATGAATGTGACTGACTAATTAACCTCTACACATCTGCTATATGCTTTAAAGTTGCCACTTTGCCCATTTGTTCAATAAATGTTGAAATGTATACATCTGTCTGAAGACTTTCCTGATTTTATGTCTATCCTTTTACATTAACTTTATTTTTGTCATAATTAACATTATTTTTTTTTGTTTGCACTGAAAGAGAGGACATTATTAATTACGCTTAAAACAACAGCAGAGGTGTTAAATACCCCATAGTGTAAAATTTGAACAACAATAGCATGTGTAACACTTTACACTTGGAGTGTAATTTTTCTAGACATTGTTTAAAAATGAAATGTAAAATGTGAAAATGAAAAGGATTTAATTAAATTCTGATTTTAATTCAGTGTGTTATATATATATATATATATATATATATATATACATATATATACAAATATATATACATATATACATACATACATACATATACACCTTTAGAAATAACTGCAAATTACAAGCTAAATACAAAACATAGTCCTAGAATTTGCATTCAGAGACAGCAATTCCAACACAGCACATATGAGACCAAATTGAAAAAGCTGAAATGAACCTATGTATACACTGCAGAACAAATATTCCTCTGAAGAGTGTCTGACATGTATGTCTTGGATCGTTAATTTCAATTACTATCAAAAATGCTTTTGGAAAATATACCTCATACATTAATGGCAGAAGTCTATAGATATATTGGATACACTGTTTTATAGTAAATAAAAAGAAACTATGTAAACTCCATACAGTAATAGGAAAAGTATGTAGATATATCGGATAGCTGCTTTAAATTAAAACAAAGTTTATATAAAGTGAACTATGAATCATTGGGAAAAGTATGTAGATATATTGGATAGTTGCTTTTAAGTATTATAAAACAAAGTTTATATAAGTGAACTCCATAAATTAATGGGAAAGGTATGTAAATGTATTGGATAATTGCTTTTAATTACTATAAACATTTTTTTTATATAAAGTGAACTCCACGAATTTATGGAAACAGTATGTAGATATATTGGATAGTTGCTTTTAAGTATTATAAAACAATGTTTATATAAAGTAACCCTATACATTAAAGGGAGAAGAATGTATATAAATTGGATAGTTGCGTTTAATTACTATAAAAGTGAGTTTATTCAAAATAAACCCCATACATTAATAGAGAAAGTCTGTAAATATATTGGATATTTGCTTTTAATTACTATAAAAGTATGTTTATTCAAAGTAAACCCCATACATTAATGGAAAAAGTATGTAGATATATTGGATAAATGCTTGTAATTACTGTCAAATATTGTTTATATGAAGTAGACTATTAAAAAAATATGGCTTTGCAAGCTATTATAATGTGATCTAATTTTTTTTTACAGTTCCAAAACTAAATTTAACAGGAATTTAATATTAATATATTTGGATAATCCCATAAAATAAAAACCTAAAGCTTTTAAAAATACGGTATTTTAAGTAATGTTATGTAATTTTTTTTTGTGTGTTTTACATCTAAAAATCTGTACTTTGACGGGGAATTCTTGTGGATGTTATTGATAATGTTACGAATTTACCAAAGAATACTGTGTAAAAACAGAAGACTTTAATTAATTGTATAATTTTAAGGTATTTCTACAATAATCTCCAGTTTATATGCAGATTTATTCATTTGTTTAACATTCTACAGACATTTTTTAATGAGATTTTCTTTTCATTCTTTAGCAGTGGAACGGTAAAAATACAGAAAATGTTTACAGTAAATATCTGTATTTAAAAAACAGAATTATTCCGTAGAATAACTTAAGGTTTTTTACTGTAATTTGACGGTAAGTGTTTGGCAACTTTGCTGCCAGACTTTTTACCGTTTTTTTTACGATTGTTTTTTTACATGCATTTACCTTAAATTTAAGGTTTCACAGTAAAAAAACACATAGTTGTCTTAATTTTAAATATGTGAATTTTCTTGTCTTTTTACATAGAATTTAATGTAATTTAACATTCAAGCCAATTAAACAAAAGAATAATCCTGTAAAAAAGCCTATAATTTCTCATTATATGAATTTACAGATTATTACTTTTATTTTATGGTTAATGTTTTTAATAAAAGTTTTTTTCTGTATTTTAATTACATTTACACGTAATGTTAAAAAAACTGAAAATATCTGTAAAATAATACAGTATATTTCTGTGAAAAAACTTTTTTTTTTTACAGCGCAAGCAACTGGGGTATACATTTGATTTTTTTATTTGATTTTTATTTTTTCAGAAAATTCTGCTTGACTTAACTTGCAAAACTTCTAACCCCTGATTTACACCGCACATGTCTGCAACGCGTTATGGGCGGCGTGGCCACCTGAGCTGATCACGGCCACTCTAGTCCAGGCTTGTGTTACACCAGCTGTGCCACGCCACGTTTCAGAGGCGGCTTTCTGCACCACTTCACTAAAGATAGGCACCTAGTCTATTTTTAACAGACACTGCGCCCAAGCCACACAACAAATACAAAAAAAAGTAAAAAAAAAAACTCCTATCAATTTCAAAATAAACATCCTGTGCAGACCCCCGATCATATTTCACATCATTATATACATGTTAAGATGCCAGAAATAGATGATGAAAGGGTTTATCTTCAAAGTTGAAAAACACACATTGTTATATAACACCGCAAATCCTTTTTACAAGGCCAAATTCAAAAAGGACAAGGTGTGTAGTTTCATTGCAGGAGTTGTATGAGTGGAATAAACTGAATTAAACAGGACAAAATGTAAACATTTAGCCAACTATGTTAGAACACACACACACACACACACACACACACAAACACACACACATAATGCTTTTCATTAAGGTATAAAGAAGATCTGTAAAGTTGCAAAGACTAAAGTCTCAAATCCAAAGAGATATTCTTTATAAAAGTTAAGACTTGTCCAGTCCTTCCTAAAACGCCTAGTTTAAACACGCCCCCACATGTCTACGTCACTGTGAGGGAAGATTTGCATAACACCGCCCAAATGTTCACGCAAAGAAAGAAGGCGTAGTATTGTTGTTGCCACTGCCACCATGTTGTGAAGATGCTGTGTTTTTCATTGTTAAAAGTGAAACTACTTTATTTGGCCTTCCAAAAGAGGATGATATCCACTTCATCATGCTTAGAGCTGATCCGCGCTGGTCGCTGAGGAAATACACCAACTTCGCGCTGTGGATTGCCGGATCGGCTTTCACCGTGGATGAAGTGGAGTCCAGCCCGGGGTCGACACATGTGGTTGCCGCAAGCCTACCGGCCGCGCCATTCTCAAGACAGCTAGACGTTCCTCACTCTAGCCTGCCAGACGCCGCTCACTCTAGCCCGCAGTGTGTGACGCTGTGTGACGCATTTTATGGAGGACTGTTTCCTGAACCTGCAATTCAGCATAGCCTACAATGTGTCTGTGCTCAAAGGCTGTTCTATAAAGTGGGGCATTTCCAACTTTGCAAGGACAGTCTTGCGCTTCTGACTCACAGCCTGTAAGTAAATTTTTTATATTTAAAGAATTTTCCACTGATGATTCAAACACAAGTTTTAAACAGTGTTGAGTAGTGCTTGTTGTTTGTCGTTTCTCCGATCACAAATGCATCACAAAAATCCATCACAAATGGTTTTATGTTTATGCGGCGCGATACGCAACGCAACGCGCAAAAACACAGTATAAGTCATTATAATCAGTAATTTTGTCCCCACTGGACACTGGCCTCGTTTGTAATGGGTTTTATTGGTTTTGCCTGGTCGTGCCGGGAGATGGCATCACAGTATGCTAAGGGGCGTAACATTTCGGTTACACGCTTGAGGTATTCAGCCAATCACAATGCACTGGATGGCTGGCCAATCAGCGTACACCTCACTTTTCAGAATGATGAGCTTTGTAAAAGATAGAGGAGCAACAATAATGTGCATTATGTGGAAAATAATGTGTTTTTTTGAAACTTAAACTGCATAAACATTGCAGTACACCAAATACACAACATAATGTTCTATTGAGCAATGTCATATGACCCCTTTAAGGGACTGTGCCTTGCTCACCTACTGTATTCTCTCCATATTCTCCCATCATCCTCTACATCTTGGAGGTTCTAATTCACACAGTTAGCAGAGGCTGAGATGGGCAGTATGTATGCTGGCAGATAAGCACATTTTCTGGATGTTACCGGGGTGAGCTGTGGGGTTAGAGGTGGAGGCGATTTCACAGTATGCTCTGTCACTCTGTTAACGGCAGGTTCATTAACTGTAATGGGATATTAGATAAAAGTCAGAGTGAATTCTCCCAGGCCCCAGGGTCTTCAACGCAAGGGCAATTAAAAACACAGATTGTAGCATAAAAGCCAACGTGTCTGATCTAAAACACCATTTTAGCTTATGCAACTTATGAATATACTCAAACTGCTGCATCTGGAGGCAGGAAAAGATAATTCCTCTGATATTTCTGTAAAATGTTTTAGAGATCAACCTCCCAACAAATATTGTGTAATACAATATTGCTTGTGTTTCTTGTTGTTTTTCATTAACAATCAGCCTTCATGGATTCTTTTACATTGTGTTCAAGAGCATTTTAAATGAATAGTTCATCCATCAAATGAGAGTTCTGTCATCCTTTACTCTTCCTCATGTTGTTCAAAACATGTATGATTTTCTTTTCTCTGTGAAAAGAAAAAAAAAAGAAGGAGGAAAAAAATTCGAAGATGTTTTCCAAAGAATGAAAGTGAATGCGGAGAGGGAATTAAATATGTGTAATTTATAATTTTCTTTAATATTCTACACTGAAAATTTAAATGATCATATTTCGGTGTCCTTTGAATCAAAATACTTGAAAAACCATCATATTCTATGTCTTTTTAATCAATATTTAAGTCACTATTTGTGTTAAAACATATCAAGGAAAGTTTGACGTGTAAACAAATGATGATTGATATCACTGAAGTCAAACACCGTGTGAAGTGTCTTCATGCACCACGTTTCAATGTACATGGACAATTAATGTTTGCTTTCTTAAAAACTTGATTTCATGAGGAAGTTAATTAAATTAACATTTGTTTTTACCATTCGCGCTGAAAGCAAAACACCAGTCATATGCTGAAAGTTCACTTCTTTCTGTTTATATTTTAGGCTGAAGTTCTCTGATGAACCCTAATAGTTTTTTTTTTTTTTTTTTTTTTTTGCTGTTTTCATTAACATCAGCAAAGATGTTGTCCAGAGATAATTTACCATAAACATTTGGGGCGTAATGGGTGCAGTTCGTCTTATGTGAGTTACAGCGAAACAATAAAGGTTCCTCATCTACTTTAACGACACAGTGTCTATAACAGTGGGGGTTTCTACAATCTTCTGTGTGGACTAAATGAATCTGAGAATGGTGAAAGAGAGTAAAGTAATATTGTTCCTTCTCTTGTCAGGATTTATTTATGCATTGTTGAGACACTCATTAAAATGCTCTGCAGCAATTAAAACAGCAAACATAAATCTATCTCGGATGGTAATTAGTTGCCTTGGTGATCATTCTTGGAGTTATCTTCATGTGCAATATTGGGATCATGTAGCAGTTTGTATTTTTCCTGCTTATTCTCTTCAGTGAGTTTTTCTGTGCTACCCGTGATGAAGAAACTGTGTGTCATCTGAGATTAGAGGCTTTATATGCAAACTTTCCACTTTGCCGTAAACATCATTAAAAAGTTTTTACAAGTCACACATCTGGATTTATCATGATCGCAGGTGATTCTTAAAAAAACAAAAACTAAACAAACAATCAAACAAACAGTGCTGAATGTTAATAAAGATGCTTTTTCTTCCCTCATGCTACTAGAAAAAAATAAAAATAATATATATATATAAAATATATAAACCATAAACGGTGACACTTTTCCCATGTTTGCTTTCAAGGTGAAATTCTACAGATCTGCAATAAACAAATCAAAGTTAATAGGAGGTGCCTGCAGCTGGATAGAGGCACATAATGTAGCTGTGACTTTGATAGAAGTGTTTTTATTTATTTATTATTTTGTTTTTCAAGTCCATACTGTGTCACAGTGATTAAAATCTGTCTGTTTTGAAACCCCAGGATGTGTGTGTAAGGTCTTTTCAAACACCTGATGCCTAGATAAAAGGGAGAAAGAGAATCTGATGCCTTGATAAAAGGGAGAAAGAGAGGGAGGAGACAGAGAGGAGACAGTTGATGACCAACATCTACTCCAAACACGCCACATAAAAAGCCAGCTGTTTTTTAATCAGAGCTTTATCACTTTAATTAAGACCTTGTGAGGGTAAACACATGTGGGGCATTACGCCTGTCATAAGCAGTTTGAATCTTCCATACATCAGACCTGTCCATCTTCTTTTGATATGCCTCATCACTTTTGTGTCACTTTTTTTCCCCATTTTTGCTGAAATGTTGTCATTTGCAAGTCTTAATGGCCTTGTGACTAGTTCTCCCACATATTATAATTGCACTTGCAAAAAAAAAAAAAAAAAAAACCAGACAAAATGTAGCATTATGTATGTATGTGCGTATATATATATATATATATATATATACAAACCCGATTCCAAAAAAGTTGGGACACTGTACAAATTGTGAATAAAAACAGAATGCAATGATGTGGAAGTTTCAAATTTCAATATTTTATTCAGAATACAACATAGATGAGATATCAAATGTTTAAACTGAGAAAATGTATTATTTTAAGGGAAAAATAAGTTTCATGGCGTCAACACATCTCAAAAAAGTTGGGACAAGGCCATGTTTACCACTGTGTGGCATCCCCTCTTCTTTTTATAACAGTCTGCAAACGTCTGGGGACTGAGGAGACAAGTTGCTCAAGTTTAGGAATAGGAATGTTGTCCCATTCTTGTCTAATACAGGCTTCTAGTTGCTCAACTGTCTTAGGTCTTCTTTGTCGCATCTTCCTCTGTGTGATGCACCAAATGTTTTCTATGGGTGAAAGATCTGGACTGCAGGCTGGCCATTTCAGTACCCGGATCCTTCTTCTACGCAGCCATGATGTTTGGATGGGAGCATATGTTGTTCTAGAACTTAGATATACCTTTCAGCATTGATGGTGCCTTTCCAGATGTGTAAGCTGCCCATGCCACACGCACTCATGCAACCCCATACCATCAGAGATGCAGGCTTCTGAACTGAGTGCTGATAACAACTTGGGTTGTCCTTGTCCTCTTTAGTCCGGATGACATGGAGTCCCAGTTTTCCAAAAAGAACTTCAAATTTTGATTCGTCTGACCACAGAACACTTCCACTTTTCCACAGTCCATTTTAAATGAGCCTTGGGCCAGAGAAAACGCCTGCGATTCTGGATCATGTTTAGATATGGCTTCTTTTTTGACCTATAGAGTTTTAGCTGGCAACGGCGAATGGCACGGTGGATTGTGTTCACTGACAATGTTTTCTGGAAGTATTCCTGAGCCCATGTTGTGATTTCCATTACAGTAGCATTCCTGTATGTGATGCAGTGCCGTCTAAGGGCACGGAGATCACGGGCATCCAGTATGGTTTTCTAGCCTTGACCCTTACGCACAGAGATTGTTCCAGATTCTCTGAATCTTTGGATGATATTATGCACTGTAGATGATGATAACTTCAAACTCTTTGCAATTTTTCTCTGAGAAACTCCTTTCTGATATTGCTTCACTATTTTTCGCCGCAGCATTAGGGGAATTGGTGATCCTCTGCCCATCTTGACTTCTGAAAGACACTGCCACTCTGAGAGATTCTTTTTATACCCAATCATGTTGCCAATTGACCTAATAAGTTGCAAAATGGTCCTCCAGCTGTTACTTATATGTACATTTAACTTTTCCGGCCTCTTATTGCTACCTGTCACAACTTTTTTGGAATGTGTAGCTCTCATGAAATCCAAAATGAGCCAATATTTGGCATGACATTTCAAAATGTCTCACTTTCAACATTTGATATGTTATCTATATTCTATTGTGAATAAAATATAAGTTTATAAGATTTGTAAATTATTCCATTCCTTTTTTACTCACAATTTGTACAGTGTCCCAACTTTTTTGGAATCAGGTTTGTATGTGTGTATATATATATATATATATATATATATATATATATATATATATATATATATATATATATATATATATATATATATATATATATATAGTTTATGTACTTATTACAGAAATAATATGCATTAAAAAGTATACACTTCTGTGCAAACTGAATACAATGTCAGACACTTTATTGCATCTTTTCTGCAATTAAACAAAACTTTATTATAATTTAAATTTATATTAACTGTATTTAAATATATTTATAATTACCTATTTGTTATGATGATGTTAAAATTGAATGCATTTTAAAAATATTACCTTTAAATGTAATACCGATTGACACACTACAGTTAAAATTATCAAGTACTTTAAATGTTAAAGAACTGTACTTGAAGTGTACAGTGTCCATTACACATTAAATACAATTAAGGCATGGCAAGGTTATTTATATAGTCCATCCCATGCACAATGGTAATTCAAATTGACTTACATAAAAAGGAAATAAAATAATCATAACAATAAGAGCAGACAATAAACATTTTTAAGGATTTAAAAGGAGAAATGTAAAGCTAATAACTTTAGGAAACTTACATTCATTTATCTGTAAAAATATGTTCATTATTCAAGCTTGAGAAGATTTTATTTATTTATTTTTTTTTTTTTTTTGGCCTTTCATTTTCATGGCAACAAAGCTGTAAAGTTGGTTTTTACTTTACACAGAAAACGTTAGCAAGGAACAAGACAAACTTACTTTTGTTTAGCTGACACAAGTATATGAAATTTTGTAGACTTCCACTGAAAATCTGTCTGTCTAGTATCCAGCAAGATCTTATACTGTATAAGGAGACACCAACCTCCGCGGCTCTGCCATTGGAGGATGTTTCAACCTGGATCACATGTGCCTCATAAACTAGTCACATTATAGCCTTGATAACATTGAAACACTTTCTAAGTTTAACAACTGTCAGTAACTGTTTATGGATACCATAGAGATTGATACTACACGATGCAACTTTGTCTGTGATTGCTTACAATACAGCATTTAAACACCAAATATAGCTCACTCCAAAATAAATAAAGTCAAATTTGTTGAAGATTAGCAGACAGGCTGTCAGTTCATTAGGCAATAAGCCTAGTTTATTCATCGTACTAAGGCTTTTCCTCCTCCTAAACCATTACAAACCAAAAAAAAAAAAAGAAAAAAAAGAAAAAAAGATTTTTTTTTAGATGACAATGTTAATGTATTTGGTCTTAGCGGAATAGATCTCGAGGAGTACTTGCTATATATATATATATAGTTTATGTACTTATTATATATATATATATATATATATATATATATATATATATACACACATACAAACCTGATTCCAAAAAAGTTGGGACACTGTACAAATTGTGAGTAAAAAAGGAATGGAATAATTTACAAATCTTATAAACTTATATTTTATTCACAATAGAATATAGAATATAGATAACATATCAAATGTTGAAAGTGAGACATTTTGAAAGTGAGACATTGAGAAAACGCCTGCGCTTCTGGATCATGTTTAGATATGGCTTCTTCTTTGACCTATAGAGTTTTAGCTGGCAACGGCGAATGGCACGGTGGATTGTGTTCACTGACAATGTTTTCTGGAAGTATTCCTGAGCCCATGTTGTGATTTCCATTACAGTAGCATTCCTGTATGTGATGCAGTGCCGTCTAAGGGCACGGAGATCACGGGCATCCAGTATGGTTTTCTAGCCTTGACCCTTACGCACAGAGATTGTTCCAGATTCTCTGAATCTTTGGATGATATTATGCACTGTAGATGATGATAACTTCAAACTCGTTGCAATTTTTCTCTGAGAAACTCCTTTCTGATATTACTTCACTATTTTTTCGCCGCAGCATTGGGGGAATTGGTGATCCTCTGCCCATCTTGACTTCTGAAAGACACTGCCACTCTGAGAGGCTCTTTTTATACCCAATCATGTTGCCAATTGACCTAATAAGTTGCAAAATGGTCCTCCAGCTGTTACTTATATGTACATTTAACTTTTCCGGCCTCTTATTGCTACCTGTCACAACTTTTTTGGAATGTGTAGCTCTCATGAAATCCAAAATGAGCCAATATTTGGCATGACATTTCAAAATGTCTCACTTTCAACATTTGATATGTTATCTATATTCTTACTTATTACAGAAATAATATGCATTAAAAAGTATACACTTCTGTGTTTCACATACTTCCTGTTTGTTAGTTTACACTATAGTCCCCACCATGATATACTATCAGTTTTCCCATTACAGATCAGTATGCGAAAGTGAAAAATATTTGACCAATAGAGGATCTAAATGCCAAAACATGACCTCTTGGCTAAATTTACAAAGCACAGAAATGTAAAAATTGCATGGTTTGCTGTCATATGGGGGACATCCCAGATCCCTAAACTCCTATTGGGGTTTCAAACTTCTCAGTTTTCTGGATTTTGCCGCAATCTTGCATCTGCTTTGAGCATATAATTGTGATAACTGAGCCTTTGAAGAAACGAAAGTTGATATTTAGTGTGTTTACCACAAAAGTAATGCATTGCTGTGTTATAAGAAACCATCAGACTAAGGCGATCCAAAGTATGTTTGTGAAATTAAAAAGCACTGATGCAAAAATACTGGGCAATAAGGTCAAGCATCTGAGGGGCGTTTACTCGGCGATAAGCACCACTGACGCAGGAAAGAACTGATGAAAACTTTCTCGGTGACAGAGACAATGTCAAACCACAAAATATTAGATACATACAGATGAAGGAAGGACACCAGAGTGAATTCATGCCACAAGTGAATTTTAACCCTTGGGGGAAGTATTGAAGTTGGCATCACAAATGCTTTTAAACAGTTAAAATCATGAAGATGTCTCCTGAGATTTTGATTAATTAACAGTTACGTATGCAGATGATATGAGTGAGACCACCCATAAGTTTAACATGATTTAAATGCTGTTTACATGATAGAGTCCCCTGGATTTGCCAAAATGCCTTTTTATAAGATAAAGGGAATATAACTTAAAGCTCATTAAGAATTAATTAACACCCACCAAATGAAATGACATTGATAAGATCACAGGAGTGCTCAAGACTCTGATTAATTAAAAAATAAAGTAAACTAATGAAACTAGATTTATCCCCTGGTCCTAAATTTGAAGCTGGGAATCAATTATTCAGATTTTAAACTTTCTTTACTCTCTGCAGAAGGTGAAGTCACTGAACTTTACAATGGTTTTTTCTCAGTCACTCCCAAAGACAAATTATTTACTCATTTTGTGGAGTTCACATTAGACGTTCCAAACCCATACAAGTGTATCTTCCACATTAGTAGTGCTGCTTACCAAGGCAAATAATAATAATGTCATTATTGACTCACTACCATGTCGATCGAAACGGTATGACTTTCTTTCTTCTGTAGATCACAAATGAAGAGTTCAGATGCAAAAGCCTCTAAGTGCTTTCTGAAATGTTCATCTAAAATTAGCATTTTTAGTTTATAAATTTCAAACAGGTATTTTCTTCACAGCTGTTTGAAGAAAAAAAAAACATAAAATAGTCAGTGTAGCATGCTTCATTCCACTTTTTCTGAAGTCATACATTATGATAGGTTTGTGTGAAGAACAGATAAAATTATTCATCAAATTATTGATTATTGCTAATTATTGACCAACTTAAACTTAAAGCAATTGCAGAATATTTTGCCCTAATGTAAAGTTCACAATTGAGTGGGAACATTACCCACATATTGTACAGTGTGGCAAGTGTAGTCCAACTGACTCCTGAATGAATAACTCTTATAAGTCAGTTGTTTTACTAAATCAGTCACATTCAGCACAACCAGTTCAACTGATTCCTGACTGACTCTTTAATGTGCGTTTCCTTTCTGTCGGTCGTTCTCAACGTCACGTCGGTGATGACCGACGAATTGGGATCTCGCCACTGTTATCAAAGTCCTACTGTTGGGTTGCGAGGAACAGCTGTAGTAAACCTTCTCTGTGTAGAGCCCAGTCCTATCGTCTGCCTTACAGGACGGATCAGGAGGCCTACATAGGGCACTGGAGGGGGGGGGGCACCTGTGGTGTGTTGGTAGAGATCCCAATTCCCTAATGAAAGGGAATGTTTCGGTTATGAATGTAACTGTCGTTCCCTGAAGGCGGGAACAGAGACGTCACGTCCCATTGCCACAGTTGCTGTACCACTGCTGAAATGCCAGGTCACCGGCTCGGCTCCTCAGCGAAAGCATGAATGAATGCAGTGCATCTGCTGCCTCTTATACCCGCGCTGCGGGGTGTGGCAGCCAGATGCGAAATCCGCATGCCAATGTCCTTTGGCTCATTTAGTTACACTCGTGGATTGGTCTCTCTGGCGAGATCCCAATTCGTCGGTCATCACTGACGTGACGTCTCTGTTCCCCCCTTCAGGGAATGAGGGTTACATACATAACCGAGACATTCTTTTAAGTGAAACAAACATAAATTGCTCATAATCTGCTGTGTAATGCTGAATGTTTGGATTAATCCTTTTTTTTTTCTTTTTTTTTTTTTCTTCAGTGTAGTTGTTGGTTCATTTGATAATATGTGGTTAAAGATACACATTATTTAGTCTCACGTAGCCAGACCTTCAGACTGATGGCTGAAGGTCTGGAATTCATGGCAGCCATTAGACCAACATGTCAAACAACCAATCACAGTTTGTTTCGTTCAGCGTCACATTTCGGGGCTTGGAAATGTCACCACAATAACACTCTCGGACGAATTTGAAAGATTCTATGCCGCAAACTTTATATATTTCACATACCTTTGAAACTCCAGTGTTTAGTTGATCCTGATAAGCGCTCGTTGTCACAGTTGTAAACATGACAGCTTTCTTCTTTCATGAGGGGGTTTGACATCACAGCATCTTTGTTTCCAAACAGAACGTTAAAGAACGCGACACACACATCTCCCCGAAATCCTGTAGAATTCAACCCACTTTTGTTTCCACTTTTGTGTCCCATATGCATCAGATGTTTAGCCAATGGTCCGTGGGTGTGACGTCTGAGGCTGAGACTACACATTATTAGTTTTGCCAGTAATATTTTAAATGATAAATTAATTAATATTTTGCATTTTTAAGTATAGTTAAATCATTGGAATGCAATTCTACAGCCTTTAAAAGTAATTTAAACAATTTAAGTTCACATGTAACATTTATTTAATGTTTTTTATTACATTTCTCATCATGTTTTTGTAAATATTTCTTAATCAAAAGTACTAAAATAAACATTGATTGAGTGACACTGGATGATTTGGAACCATTATGATATCAAGCACTATGAACTTGAACTGTCATTGTATGGAACAAATCTATGTGAAGATATTTTACTCATATTTAGTAAGATTAATCAAGCAAACAAACAAATATATAAATAGTTATTTGCAACAGCACAGTACGATTGCTTCAGTGACAGTCACTCATAACTTGTGCCAAGTGACAATAACGGCCATCCATGTGTGATATGCTTGCGCTATAATGGAATATGACTTTTTCCAGTAGTATTAGCTGTGAAAGAAATTACTCTTGGCTTGAGAGGCTTTAGGAAAGCAAGTACATAATGATGGCTGGCAAACACATCACCTGCAGTTGGGCTTGTTTTTCTTTCCATCTGAAAATGGCAGCTTTTCTTTGGTAAATTGCCAAATTGAGGACATTTGTGATTATTGTTGGTGAGGAATTTATCACTGAAATGACTGTGTTTCACACATTTGTGAGGTGAGGCTCTGACATTATTGTGTCTTCCCCCATGCTGGCACAATTATTATTCCTGCAGCAGCCATGATTCTGTGCCTATCAGGCCCTGTAGCCATATGGTGCTTGCTAAGTACACCTCATCAAGGTGGCTCTCAGCTTTGCATCACATGCAGCGGCCAAGCCAATTTGCTCGCTACACAGCAATGTGTCTGCTTTAATGGTATTATCTGAGAGGACTGAAGGTGTCACAGTTTTGTTTGTTGACTGGGTACTGTTTAGCACTTATAATGCATAAATATATTAAATTGTGTATTTTTCAACATATTCACAAATGATACACACTATCATAGAAGTCTGCCTAATATTACTTCCTATGTTTTGAAACTGCCAAGCTATAGTGCCCTAAAATGCTTTTGAGGTAAGCAGCTTAAAGGGATAGTTCACTCAAAAATGAAAATTCTGTCATTAATTACTCTTTTCTGTCATTAATTACGTTCCAAACCCATAAGACTTTTGTTCATCTTCAGAACACAAATTAAGTTATTTTTGATGGAATCCGAGAGCTTTCTGACCCTACATAGAGAGCAACACAACTAAAACATTCAAGGCACAGAAAGGTACCAAGAACATCATTAAAATTGTCCATGTATAGCATATTAATACTAGACACCTTAAAGATAATGTGGACCAAAGATCTTTGTCATATCTTCATGTTAACATACTTTACTAGCCTTTCGTTTTGGAGCTTTAATGCAGCCATTAGGGGTGTGCAGCGAAGCCAGTATTTGTATCTGTATTTGTATCTGTAACAATCACAAAATAATTTGTATCTGTATCTGTATTCGGATAAAACCAGAAGTAGGCGGAGCTTGAACCGGAACTTCATACAGTTATAGTTGCTAAGACCGTTAAGTCTATTGCTTTTTTTTTTTTTTTGTAATTATCACTGAACAAATATCCAGTGTTTAACTTTCATTTAAATATCTTCTAACAGTCGAAGCCGATACCCTTGTATAGGCAGTGTTTCGAGATGAAATGCAGTTGTGCTTGGGGGACCGCAAGTCCGAGTCCCAATTTGTGATTCGATTAATATTTAAACATCTTCTAATTAAAACAGTAAGGGTTCCTGTGCAGTTTATAAAAAAATACAGAAAATAATTTTCAGGAAATGCATGGAAAAAGGCAAGAGCTATTTTATTTGTGCTTATTTAATTTATAGAATTTACACATTTACTTCACACACTTGCTACTGCGTGAGAGGTTTATGTAAATCAACATGATTTCCTTTGGGTCACTGGTTCCTGCCTAGTTTAAAAAATTGGCTATTTCGCCTTAAGCAATTGGCAGGTCTGAAAAAGTATGGAGAAGAAAAAAAAAGAGAACAGAGTATGGAAAAATATTTGTGTTTCAACTATTTTCCCTATTCAGTGTTATGCCCTATTCAATAAATTTGATCATACAAGTAGAGGGCTTTTATGACAAACGTTTATTATTATTCAGATGATTATTAGTCGTCTGAACATGACTGAATTAATTCAAGGTGCACTTTTTCATTACGCATAACTCTTTAAGCAGTCTTTTTTGAACTTCACTTAACAAATGTGCGTGTGCCAGGCAAGCCAGCAAAAGATAAAGAAGCAAATATGTAGGCCTAGTAGAAAATGTATTTGTATCTAAGCTGATTATTAGCCTACTCTTGACAGAGAGCTGTTTTGGTTTTTGAGAGAGGCCCAGAGACGGCAACACAGCTGTTTGATTGGTGATCGCGCAGTGCTTAATCCACTCATTCATATTGTAGCATCCCTTACGAAAAAGAAGTTTATTCAAGTGTGCTATTTGTATACTTCTTTTAAACTAAAAATAGGAAAGTTACTTTTTATGTACTTCTGAGAAATGGGCTTTATGTACTCCTTAGAAATATACTTAAAATGACATTTAAGTATACTTGACTTGTACTTACAAAAAGTATAAATATATTTGAGCTATACTTGTGCTCCTAGAACACATTTATACAGTAGAGGGCGCTAGTACACATCTTCTGTACAGAATTTACAAAAAAACACAAGTCAAGAAGAAAAAGAAACAACAGATACTAACACGTGTACTCTAACACGATCATCTGACATGAAACAGCATCAAAACTGTAACATTATGGATAAAATGTTGACCGATGAAGAGGTAATAATTACAGTCAAGCTATGGGGTGTTGATCGACTCCATCAACGTTTTGATTTTCATTCTGAATCCAATTCATAGTCTTTTTTCAGCTTTTTGTTCAAAATGTTATTTCTTTATTTTTTATGAAACTTACCCATATTAAAGTGTTTAAAAAAAGAATGCATGAAGCTAGAATAAAATGTTTTTGTTTATAAGCAGATGCCCTGTTTTTTCTTAGGATGTTTTGTATGTTCAGATATTCATGTAACAAAATATATACAAATTAAAATCTAAATAGGGACATAGCAGTATACTTAAAGTATGATGTAAAGTTCACTTAAAGAAAACTTATGAGTATACTTGCAGTATAAAACTACTAAACTAGTATTTTATTGAGACTATACATCAAAGTGTACAAAGTATTTAATTAGTATACTACCAGTATACCTATAAGTTCACTTCTAGTAAAATTGCAGTACAAACTACAAACCTATAAGTAAACTAGTTGTGTACTCAATGTTTGCTACTGTTATACTTAAAGTATACTTAAGAGTATTCATTCATAAAGTTTACATTAATTCACTTCACACACTCATTATTGCGTGACTTTAGGAGGTTTGTGTAAAATATTGCGCTGATCCCCTGGCTCACCTGTTACCGAGCAAACACCAGAGTCTTCCAGCCGAATATCCATGCCTTTCCGAATAAGGTATTCAGCATTGGGCACACCACTAGCAGCCATCATCTTCTCATGGTGCAAACCAGAATTAAACTGCTCTGGTCATGGGACAGTTTGCACTAATTATGTGACACTGCACATATTTAATTGAGACCCTTTATTTTTTACATATTTGCAGGAAATGCACTAAAACTTGTTTACGAGCAGAGGAAAGAACATGCATGCATCATGTTACTGTCAATGATGGTGGTAGATCATAACTCGGGGAAGAAGAATTGTTGAATGAAGTCATTATTTTTAATTTTATTTATTTATTCATTCATTCATTTAGTTTTTGCTACCTTTCTGGGCCTCGAATGTTTCAGTTGCATTGCTTTCTATGCAGGGTCAGAAACCTCTTGGATTTCATCAAAAATATCTTAAACGGGTCATATGATGCAATTTCAAGTTTTTCTTTCTCTTTGGAGTGTTACAAGCTCTTGTTGCATAAAGAAGATCTGTAAAGTTGCAAAGACTAAAGTCTCAAACCCAAAGAGATATTCTTTATAAAAGTTAAGAGTCAACCACACCCTCCTAAAATGGCTCATTCTAACATGCCCCCACGTCTATGTCACGATGTGGGAAGATTTGCATAACACCGCCCAAATGTTCACGCAAAGAAAGAAGGCGTAACTTTCATTCTTACTGTTGTCGCCGTTGCCATGTTGTGGAGTCGCTGTGTGTTTCGTTGTGAAAGCAAAACTACTTTGTTTGGCCTTCCAAGAGAGGACACAACTAGGAATCAGTAGTTACGTTGTTTTTACAACACTGTTCCAGAACAGTTCAACCCAAATATTCAGATGTGCGCTGCGCATTTTATGGAGGATGATGACTGTTTCCTTAACCTGCAGACTAGCCTACAATGCGTCTGTGGCACAAAGGCTGTTCTATAAAGTGGGGCAGTTCCAACTTTGCAAGGAATAATGTTTATTTCTTTATTTATTTATTTATTTTACCTTAAACCGCATAAACACATTGCATTATACCAAATACACAACATAATGTTCTTTTTAGCAATGTTATATGACCACTTTAATTTATGTTCCAAAGATGAACAAAGGTCTTATCAGAGTTGAAATGACATGAGGGTGAGTAATTAATGACAGAATTTTTATTTTGGGGTGAACTATTCCTTTACAGGAACATTTACTCACCCTCAGGTCATACAAGATGTAGATGAGGTTGTTTCTTCATTAGATTTGTAAAAAATAAATAAAAAATAAAATAAAAATAGCATTACATCACACGCTCATCAATGGATCATCTACAGTGAATGGGTGCTGTCAGAATGAGAACAGCTGATAAAAAAACATCTCAACAATCCTCAAGTATTGTACATGATTCCAGTCTATCAATTAACATCTTTTGAAGTGAAATATTTGTAAGAAAAAAATAAATAAAAAATAACCATCATTAAGGTATTTTAAATTTAAACCATCCCTTCTGGACAGAATATGAGTCCATAATCTAGAATAATGTTTTCTCCAGTGAAAAAAGTTAAGTCCACTCTTGTCCTCTCTCATCAAAATCCACCCAAATATTTGTTTAGAACTGTTTTGGACTGTTTTCTCTCATAAACTGTGTTTAATCTGTGCATATGTCTCTCCTGATTCAGATTATATATTTTTTCCCACTGTAGAAAGCAATATTATGGATAGAGGAACAATGGGTTTCTGTTGGTCTCAGAACTAGCAGACCAGGACATGGTACTTTTTCCACCTTGGTACTGCAAGGCCTTATTGGCGTCGCTTTCCTTCTCTCTCTCTCTCTCTCTCTCTCTCTGAAATCTCAAAGTCACCCTGGTGGTGTATTCCAGGTGTGCCACTGGCAGGTCTGATGGAGTCACAAGGTGTTCCTCAGCCCCCACGACCATGCCAGCTGCTCCAATCACTCTGATTAGACAGAGTTTGTGTCTCAGAGCCACTGAAGAGGACAGGGCACCTCTGGGTCTGAGGTGCTCTCTACAGGCATACTGAACAAACTGAATCAACAGAGAGAATTCAACCTGTCTATTTTCAAATAGCTTATGGCAAAATGAAAATTTGATGGTGTACATTAGGGATTTCAGATTAGATCAGATTGCTTACTGAATTCAGAGCCCACATTATCTTGTTTTATTGTTTCTTTGACATTCATGTGTGAAATATGTTATCTGAAAAATCAAATGTGAAACTATAAGTCATAAATATTTAAATACAATTCCTTCTTCACATCAGAATAATTCTGCTGAAATACCAGTAACCCTTGAGGCAATCTTTACAAGCCTAGCAGATAAAAACAGAGATGAAGCAACACTCTTGTTTCATCCCCCAGAACACTTTAAATGCACTCTTTTCCTCTTTTTCCCTTTGCCTTGGTGCATGCAGATTGGATCCGTTCCTGGGTCAGCTTGCTACCTGAATCAGTAAACTGCTGTTGCGTTGAACTGCCAAAATACAGACAGCATGTTACATGTCCCACCAGACACAGGAATATACTGGACCATTGTTACTCCACAATAAAGGTCCCACCATCATCCCCATCTCAAAGAAACCAAAGATAACAGGACTTAATGACTACAGACCTGTGCCTCTAATGTCTGTGGTCATGAAGACATTTGAGAGGTTGGTGATGGCTTATCTGAAGGACATTACTGGACACTTACTCGACCCCCTGCAGTTTGCTTACCGAACAAACAGATCTCTGGATGATTCAGTCAACATTGGACTGCTCTTCATCCTGAAACATCTGGACAAAACAGGGACTTACGTGAGGATCCTGTTTGTGGACATTAGCTCTGCTTTTAACACCATCATCCCAACACTCCTCCAGACCAAACTAATCCAGCTCTCTTTTTCTAGCTCTATTTGTCAATGGATCATCAGCTTTCTGATAGATAGGCAACAGCTAATGAGAATTGATAAATTCACATTCAACAGCCGCAATACCAGCACTGGCACCCCTCAGGGTTGCGTCCTCTCCCAACTGCTCTTCTCCCTCTACACCCAAGACCCCTCTGTCAAGCTCCTGAAGTTTGCACATGAAAAGGATGGAGGTTTGCAAGGATGGAGATGAGTCTGCTTACAGACAGGAGGTTAAAGAGCTGGCTGTCTGGTGCAGTCACAACAACCTGGAGATGATCATGGACTTCAGGAGGCACCCCAAATCCCCCCCCCATCATGCACACACATGCATGAACAGCACTGTGGCTGCAGTGGAGTCATTCGGTTTCCTGGGAACCACCATCTCTCAGGACCTGAAGTGGGACACTCACGTCGATTTCACTGATGAAAAGGCTCAACAAAGGTTGTACTTCCATCGCCAGCTGAGGAAATTCAACCTGCCACAGGAGTTGCTGAAACAGTTCTACTCTGTCTTTATTGAGTCCGTACACTTCAATAACTGTCTGGTTTGGTTCAGCTACAAAATCAGACTTCAGAAGACTACAGCGAACGGTCGGACTGATGAAACGATTATTGGTGCTCCCCTGCCCATCCTCCAAGAACTGTATACATCCAGAGTGAGGAAAGGGGATCAGAAAATCACTCTTTTTTAACTTTTGCCTTCTAGTTGCCATTACAGAGCACCGAATACCAGGGCAGCAAGGCACAAGAACAGTTTCTTTCCCCAGGTAATCTACCTCATGAACAGTTAATGTTCTCCCATTGTGCAATACAAGTATGTGCAATAACTTTATACTTATTTATAATTTATAATTTATTAATTCATTCATTAATTCATTTTTATTTTCATTATTACTATATATATATATATATATATATATATATATTTATTATTATTATACATTATATATATACATAAAATTATAATTATAAATATATAACAATAAGACAGCAAGTATGACAGCAAGTATGCATGTTGGAATCAAGCCAAGTTGCGAGGAAGTGACAATACAATTCTTAATTACAATATAACATTTTGGTCAACACATTTAAGTTCACTGTACTACAAACTTTTAACGGATTCTAAAAATGCGATCCATAATGCAGATGATACCTCTGACAGTTTGCCAACAACAGGCCTCACCCCAGTGTGCAAACCCCGGCATAGCTAGTGCTCCGTGTGCGCACACGTCTTCATAGATGAGAGCTGAGTATAAATGAGGAAGAAAAATAAGCAGGCAGAATAGAGGAATGAAGCACATCTTTGAATAATGAGATCATCATAATGACCGATTTCTCTCTGCGAAACGGAGCTTTATACTGACCTAACAAACAGCACTGATACAGTAATTAACATCAGATTGGCAGAGAAGCACTTGAAAAGGGGCTTTTAACAAGTCTTGCTCCGCAGGCGGCAAAAAGGTCCTTTTGACAAAGAGCAAAGCTGACAGTAATTAAGTGGGCATTGCTAGTGAAGACAGGGCCACCGCTCTCAAAAAATTGCATCTAAAAACAACAGTGAAGTGTCCTTTAGTGTTAAAGATGTGTATGCGTGTGTGTTGGTTTAAACGGCTAGCTGTTCCTAAGTGGCAGACTGTCTGTTTGTAATTCTTCAGCTGTACAAACAGTACATGACTTCACGTAACATCAGGTGATGTCTACAGGAAGAACACACAGGCAGTGCTGTGACTAAAACAAAGAAATGACTCTGTCATTCAGCCAGCTGTCCTCTACAATCAGTCATTCTTTTCTTCTGAAAACATGTAATCTCCACCTGATTTCTCTCTTGTGGCACTAGAGCTAGATCAACCACATGTAATGGGCTGCTGCGTCGCCTCTACCTACTTTGTTCATGATTACAGCATCATCGTTTTTGAATGTGTAAAATATGTATCTGCAGTGCACATTTTTAGCTGTGGACATGTTTTGGCACATCGGATGTGATTAAATAGATTCTTGTTATATGTTTACATGCACAAAATACATACATTTTTTTATACATTATGCAGCAACACTACTGTATGTGTTTTGTTTTTCTGAGTAAAAGTCCTCTCCAGGAACGGTGCTTTGGAATTTCCCTACAGCAAATCCAGTGGGTCGATTTTCGCCTTGACTGGCGGAATATAAAATAGTCCTAACTATTCATGCTGTGGTGATGTTATTTATTTATTTACATGTATTTTCTTGACAGAAGCATGAACAAAAGCAAGATTTATTGTCACTTATCTAAGAATGTAGTTAAGTATGCAGTTTAATTATTTATTCACACATATAGGGAACACTTTTGAATATAAATGGATATTAAATTAAATACCAGACAAATGCATTGATTTTTTGGTATCTCTATCAGTGGCTTTTTGGAAGACTGAGCATGTTGAATCTGCGATGGAGCCCTTCGTTAAGAGAAGTCAGTCTGATTTGCTCTTAGGTGAATAAGTGCACAGTGAGGAAATGACGAAAGCAAGCAACTGCTAAGCAAATGCTACTTTTTTGTTGCTAGTTCTTTGATGACGATTTGGTGTGTTTGGGCCTTCAGAACACTAAATATGGTTATTTACACACATACCGTTGCTAGAGTGTTGCTATGTTTTTGTTCAGCTTGTACTAGAGATGGTTGCTTATTAGTTCAAGTCAGACTAGACCAACTTTACATTTATGTGAGTCCATGCTAAGATTCTAAAACTAAAATGACTGCCTTAAATTTTAGGGCTCCCGGCTAAAATTTGAATTTGAAGTGAATTTGGGAAACCTGTGCTGTGTGAAAAAAACCACAGTCAAACTAATTATCTGTCATAGTGCAATAGCTATTCTGCACTTCTTTTACTATCAGAGCTGATGTCATAAATTGTGTGGTCAAATGATATTGTTTAGACTTGTATGTAAAATAAATATCACTTACACTTATAAATAAAAAATTTGAAGCAAGTTGTCAGTTAATTAAGATCTGACTGATGAACTCGCACCTCATTTGGACTTGTTTGTTAAATAATGTTGTGTTGATTGAGATAAGGCTTTTTATTGTAATGCATTTTTTTTTCTTTTTTTCCACAATGAGTACAGGTGTAATTTACAGAAGAGAAAAGGTGCTGGACTTTATTTTTTATTTCATTTCACCATTCCACAGTAAGAGCAGTTAGTAAATACAATCTACTGCCTGTGTTAATTGAACATTCTGGTTCCCACTTAAATGAAAATGACCTTTTTTTTTATGTGTTTATCATCAACCAGTTGAAAAACGTAAATCCGATCACAGTAAGTACATTGAAAATTCTTTCAAACCTGGTCTAAACCGTTCTCTAAAATTAGATTTCTAGTTTGTATTTAAAAGAAAAAAAGGTAACATTTTATAATAACTTTCATTGATAAATCATTAACAAACATTATACAATGCTTAATAAATCATTAGTTCATATACATTCAAAGAGTTAGCCATGTGAGATAATGTGCTTGTTAATGTTTGCTAATTAACATTAAACATTAGATAGTTCAAACAAATCATTATTTCATGCAAGTTAAAATGCTTACAAACGTCATTAAACTTTCAATTCCATATGATCAAGCACTTATTGAAAATCTACAAATGATTTTAACAGATGTTATAAAATTATTAAAAGTTTTTCAATACACAACACTTTTGCTGCTATTGAGGTGCGATACGGGTAAGGGATAGGGACAGGATTGGTGGTTTGGGAAGGTTTAAGGGTTGGTTAAAGGCTCAACAGTGTACAGGGGTCAATTTGATTACAATAAGGGAACACAGTTCAATCTGTTTATATTGTTTTGATAAATAAACAAGTATTTTCTTTCTTTTTCTTTTTTTAAAGGATTTATTTTCTCCTGTTTATTTCTGATTTAAGGAATATCCTGTTTAATTACATACTGAAGAGTAATATACTAATGTGAGTGTTGAGGCAATACAAACATTTTAGTATGTATTTATTTATTTATTTATTGCACCAACATTACGATCTGTTATGTCTTTAGCAAGCATTTGGCTGAACTTTACACAAATAGATCATTTGTTAAGATGTGTAAATAGAGGTCTACACAACAAACAAAGACAAACAAATGAAGATCATATGAACTAAAGGTTTACTGATATTTGTAAGCATTTCAATTTACATTAAGCAATCATATGTTAATCACTGGGTAATGTTTAGTATGTTCATTAGTAAACATTAACAAGAACATTATCTCATATTGCTAGCTATGTGAATATATTAACTAATGATCTGTTAAGCATCATATAATGTTTGTGTCACGTTCTCAGTCACCAGCCCTCTCACCAGCTCAGTCACCCAGCAGCCTGTCTGGTTCACACCTGCACCATTTCCTTAATCAGCACATCACCTCATTCCCCCATGCTATATAAACAGTCACCAGTCACATCACAATCGTCTGGTCTCGTTGCAGTTTCCCCAGTTCTCCAAACTTGTGTTTTTTCACTTCTCCAGTCTATCTACCTGCCAAAAGAATGTGGATTCCCCTACCTGCCTTTCTGCCTTCGGCAGTTCATCTGTCGTCATATCCTTATACCTGCTAGGGAAAAGGAAACCAATTATTGTGAGAAGTCATTTAAACTCTTTATGATATCTGGACACTTACCTGAGTTGCTGTTTGAAATTCCCCCTTGGATCTTTCTGTTTGACTATCCTGCTAAAGCAAAGACTATCTAAGCTGTTTTCCTTTAATTTATGTGATGATGAACGTCCATTCTGAATGTACCCGTCTCAGTTTGCTTCTGATGTATGAATAAACATATCCCAGTTAACTTACCTGTGCTTCTCCCGGTGTGTTTTGTGACAGTTTGATAATGATTTATAAATTAAAGTTATTATAAAGTGTTAACGAACAAAAGAAAACACATCAAAAACACATAATGAACCAAACTCAGTCCCTCTCAGATCAATATGACAATTTCCAGCAGGCAATCACTCTTGTAATCTGCAGATTTAACTGCCAGCTGCCTCAGTAAAGTTATTTGAGGCTGGGTTTGTCTTGGTTATCACTACCATGTTCTGGGTCCCAGACCTCTATGACTTTTAAACTGCACCAGGGCTTTTATGAGTGTCTCACTAAGGACAGTCAGAATCTCATCAGTCCTGACAGAGTACCCGAGATGGAATCCACTGATAAGTTTTATAGCTCTTCCCTGAGGATATGGCCCCAGAAATCCGACAAGAGGGGAGATACGAGTGTTGGGGTATTTTTCCGCAGAAAGTGACTTAAAATAGATCTCAAGGTTTCTGTGGTGCAACAGTTTTTGCCAAATTGTGGGGTGGTTAACATATTCAATGAGATAAATTCTACTTGTAGATTGAAAGAATAGACCCATTGTGCTCACAATTTAAGCTCAGATTGTCATATTCTGTTCCCTTTGAATTTGCTTTGGGAAATGGTGAATGGAGTATTCTTTATTTGGCACTGATTATCTGACATTCAGTGCATCTGAATTAAAAACAAGGATAAAATGTGCTATGGGCATAATAGAGCGGATAAAGCGGGTCCTGGATTTGCCAGTTTGCATTCAGCGTTTTCTATTCAACTCATGTTTATGGAACTACTCGATGCCATTCAACCAGGCTTTTATATTGAAGAAAAAAAAAGCAGAAAAAAAGTTGTTTACAGTCATGGTTGGAGCTCTTAAAGCTTTAGATTTTACCATAGGAGACAGCTATAAGCTTTTACTATAATAGGCATATTATATTTGTTGCTGTGCACTTTGTTGCTGTGGCAACTATGATTGTTCTGTCTCAGCAGCCTTATAATAAAACACAAGGACACCTACATGTTCTTCTCATTGTTTACTTTTTTGTATAAATTGAAAGTTCCAGTATGTTATGGTATGTATGTTTAAGATATTAAAAATGTGTTGAATTGGTTGGTCTGTATGCTCAAAAAAGGTCCAAAATCTGGAAATCCAATCCTGCCGTCTAAGGCATGACAACAGTGTCACCACTGGATGAGAGATGGCCATGAATTTATAACATATCACACTGAAATATAATCCACAGGGCCCTGTTTGTACATTAAAAATATTATGTCCACCAACATAGTATCTCCTCAAATGACATGCAGTGCACATGAGTATTAAATATGATCATTAAATCCATAAATATATGGATATATTATGGCCCTTGAAAAGCAAATGGACACTTTGCCCTGGATATTGACATACACATTCACCATCGGTTGTGTTAATTTCTAATGAGCTTATGTAGAAAAGACTTGGGACATATATTGCTACAAATCTACCAGCCATCCTTTGTTAAAAGAAACATTTATAGAAACATTTACAGAACCAGAAAGACACAGTTATTATACTGAATATATTGTATTAACAATTATATTTAATAAAAAAGCAGAGTGCTACAGGCAGAGTCAGTGGCTTAAGGCAGCTGATTTTTATATTAATATTACAGCATAGCTTCATATGTATAAATTAGTTGTCATATATAATGATTGAATATATATATATATATATATATATATATATATATATATATATATATATATATATATATATATATATATATATATTGTATTGTATTGGACCTAGAGTACATTAAAATTGCATGACTGGGGTGAGAAAAAAAAATCAATTAAAGAAGCTAGTTGCTTTTGACTCCTGATCAACAGGCTTATAATAGAATACAATAAAATTAAATAAAAGTTATTTCATATCATTTTAACCTAACACTTTATTTTGATTGTCCCCTTTAGACATTCTACTAACTATAAGTAACTTTGTAACTGCAGGTCAACAACCAGTCATTAGGGTATTAATAAGACTGTCTGCTTAATATCTGCTAACACTTTATTTAGATTTATTTTGAATAGTTATCCATATCCAAGTTATCCATTAGCATTTCAATTTCAAGTCCTACAAAAATAAAATCGAAATCAATTAAATGTATATAGTAATTTGTTAGACAACAAATAAGAAACACCATGATGAATAATGAATAAATCTAATTATGGCATTTTCAGTGAAGTGTCCCTGAGGCTTGTACTTAGAAAATTATTATATATATATATATATATATATATATATATATATATATATATATATATATATATATATATATATATATATATTATAATTATTACATAATGAGCATAGTGTCTGTGATTTTTGGAAAAAAAATAAGCATGTATTTGTGTTCCTTTCTTGTATTTTTTTTTCTTCTTTTTCTAGAAAGATGCAATAAATTTTCATTAAAAAAAAAAAAAAACAGACTTTAAAGTTATGTCCCTCAGTCTGAACTCAATCCCATCACACTAACCATTCTGTGCCCATAATAATTTAGACTCCACTAATATGTGACAGAAATTACATCCTTCAGGTCTCTTTAATAGTGGTGCATAAAATGGTTAGTAGTATCATATTGTTTATTCATATTTTTGAGTTATATTATAGTCAGGTAGGGTACTGTCAAGCTTACCAACTCCACCTGTCACATAAAATTAAAATGGAAATGTATTATTTTTCAACATTTTATTTTAATCCATACGTATATAAAATGTTATTATTTCATTGCTGCCATATATGGTCTACTCTCCTACACTACATGAGGAACAGTGGCCATTATGAGTGAAAAACCACAACTCTGTCACACTCAACCCCATTACAAATACTCTATATTTATTTATCATTGCTACTTGTGACAGGGTTAAGTTAATAAATAAATAAATAAATAAAAGCAATAATGGTTTCATTAAATATATACTCACTAAAGCCATGACGACTGATATGTTTGTTATAAATATAATTTTTGATGTAATCTGTCCACTTAAACTTTGACAAGCATTATACATCAGAAATTGTATCCACATTTACAGCAGAAAAACAATGTTAGCAATGCAGATATGTTGACCCAGAAACAAGAGTACAATATTAGAGAGAAAGAAAACTAAAAATGAAAACTGGAGCCAATGTATCCCTTCAAATGTATTACAGACTTCACCCACATCGCATTATTATTATTATTATTATTATTATTATTATTATTATTATTATTATTAATGATAATAATAAATATAGGCAAGACAATTAAGAAAGAAAGCATTTTTTGCTGATTACCATTGGACATGTTAAGGACTAAAACAATACAATTGTGGTTTTAGTTAAACTTCTAAATTAAAAGTATTTTTTACAAAGAGAGAGAGAGAGAGAGAGAGAGAGAGAGAGAATAGACACACAATTTGTGTATTTTTAGCTTCAGTCCTATAAAAATGTGAAAATTATGATAGATTTTACATTTGTTATCATTAAATTGCTATGAGGGACACGTGAGCAGTAAGTAAATATTTGTTTTTCAACAGGTTATGTGTAAAATCCTTTTTAAACCAATCCCATTTTATCAGTTACAGGGTTGAAAAAAGTATGCCTGAGGTGGGAAAAATAAGATTTTTTGGAGGTTTGATATGTACCTAATGATGTGGGGTATTTAGAAATTGAATCATATGTAGTTTGTTATATATATATATAAGTTACCACCCACATCAAACATACAGAAAAAAAAAACCCAAACAAAATAAAAACCTTTTTAAGCATATTTAACCCCTTACCAGTTACCCCCCATTTTCAGCATAGAGACAGAAATGACATACCCAAAATAAAAAGGTTTCTGCTCATGATTCTTTCTGATTAGATACATAATCAACATATGTTCACAAAGCTGACACTTCAAAGTTTACTGTTCAGGAATCAGAATTACTCAGACTGTTATGATAATAAAGATATATAAACTCAAACATAAAAACAAAAATAGAAATATGAAAAACATATTTTATTAAATGTATTTAAAAAATTGTTGATGTAGGATATGTGTTTAGAAACAATAGTGTAGCTAAAGCCACAAGCCTACCAATGCTTCACTTGAAATTTCATAATATAATCTGTAAAACTGTGAATTTTATGAAATATTTTCTAAGGCCATGTCGTGTGTCTTTTATAGAAGGCTAATCGGATTGATTTATGACCCCTGTCATCTTCTGTAAACTCACATGTAAAGCTCTCATTTATGCTTTCTCATGTTTATTTGGCTCTGAACGATCCTCCATTCATGATTCTATTGTTCTCACGAAACGATCCTTTCACACCTCCGCCAGGTATGACACATTATTCGCATTATTCTTTTATCATTATTCTTTTGTTTTTATTCCGCCATTATTAGCCTTTGTTGTGGTATTTTAAGGTCTACAAAGACACAAATCTTCAGTTCCAGTATTCATTTGCCCCACTTTTATTAAAAGCCTTACTATAAAAATACAACAAAACATTTTCTTACGACCTTACGTGAATTATTATGAAAAAAATGCATTATGAAGAAGAACCGCACCTGTTATCTAGCAGCATTAGAGCTAACGTTAGCATCAAGCTATATCAGACTATTTATGAAATTATTAGTACACTTTTACTCAAAACTCACTTTAAACCCCGATCGAGTGTTCGCAATAACTTCCTTTTGCGAGCACAAGTGGAATTTGGTCGTTTACTGTTGTAAAAATATGCTACTTATAGCCTTTTACATCGCTGCACAAGTTAGCATTTCAGATGTAACATTTTCAATATTTTCTATAAAAATGCCCCAAATCTCAAGAAAATCGCATACCAAGCTTTACTATCGTAATCGCCGTGTTTATTGTTTGGATATGTCGTGGGTACAGAGGTGTATCTGTGTTGTTGTGGTCAGATATCAATGCGGAAGTGTACATGAAGCATGTGACACGATGTGACGTTGTCTTGTTATGGGACTATTGACAAGGCGAAGGACGAATCAGAGTCTGTGTGAGACACAGCGCGTGCACGAAGCTCGGCACACACACATACAGCGCTGGGAGAGGCTATTTATCATCAGATCGCGTAAATCATGGAAAATGAATAGAAATGATTATTCTGTCTGAAGAAATATGAAGTAAACATCAGTAAATATATCAATATATCTCCGTAGATATGCATCTTTGGTCTATAAAACCCTTTTTGACGCTGTTTCAGTGAGTCTATGTGAACACAAATAAACCACTGCAGACGTGACTGAATATGAATGAGTGGTGAATTTCTATTCCAAAATTTGGCATAATACGGATTTATTATTTTGCACTCCTGACATAAATTATAAATAACTGTCACTGCAACAATGTTTTGTCAAAACAGTGGTCAAATATCGAAGCTAGAGTCTTTAACTTTCATCTGATGCACAGTTTCTCCCAGATCAAGTAGAGAGTGGATGTTTAACGTGCTGTGAAAGTGAAACAATAATAATCTGGGGCCGTCTGCGATCTTTGACGGCTAAGGGGATATATAACATCATATAGAGAGGAGGGGTGCTGGATGAGCCAGGGCTGTCACCGTGTGATGGGGCACACCTGATGTAAATGAGGCCTCATCACCGCCGCTGTTTAAAAAGCCCAACGCGCCTCTCCTCGGGAGACCGGTCTCTTCCCCGTGCATGCACGCTGGTGTCCTTGTGGGTCCAGGAAGGGTGCTTTGAGGGACTCCCGCGCCGCCAGAGATGTGAGCTGCCGGACCCGTGGTCCAGAACCACACCCATTTACACGGCTGTCGGGCCAGGATGCCGGGCCATCTATCCCCTTCGAGCGCCGCGGCCAGCGAGAAGGATGCAACCGCTGGAAGAAGCCGCCGCCCCTTGCGTCCCCGACCAAAGAGGGGAGCGCGTGCGGCCGCCGGACTCCAACCCTTACCTGGACCCGTACCTGAACACTCCCCCACCCACAAGAACCCCGCAGCACGACGAGGACACCAGATTCCCCGTTTATTTTGGACACACCTCCCCTTTGGATACTTTTATTCACTCTTTTGGTTTATTTTCTGTTAATAAAAGCCTCTCTGAGGCCTGACACCACCCCCACTGTGTCTGTCGTTTGCTTCTCCCGCCAATATATATATATATATATATATATATATATATATATATATATATATATATTCCAAGTTTAAATCACAGGAATGACACAGGAATTGCCAAAGCCTTTGTAAATCTATTCAAACAAATCCCCTCGTAACTGGCACAGATTTGCAGAAAATTGTTATTTGCCAAATAAATAATCTACGCATGGTTACATACATATTCCCCTCATTTTATTTTGTAAGCTTTATGGTAGACTTCATAAGACAAAGGAAATGTATAGTAATTTTAATATTAATCAGTCAGTCCTCAAACTCATTCTGTCCAATTGCTTGGATATGCAGAACATTTCACAGCTTATATGTACTGAAAGTCCCAGATGCTGTACATATATACACATCCATCTTCTATGGATACCTTTTTGTCAATATAACTGACCTGGCAACAGCAGTTTTCCATTTGTTCAGTAAAATTTGTACCATTTTCATAAAATTGACTTGTTTTAGAAAAGCGCAAATGCATGTCTGATAAAATGGTCATCTGCCTGCAGTTATAACTGTCCTTTCCTAATTTGCATTTAAACAGTGGTGGACAAAGTACCCAATAAAGTAATTGAGTAAAAGTACAGATCTGTATATATATATATAAAAAAAAAATATTACTCCTGTAAAAAAACACACATTTCAAAATTACTAAAAAAAAAAAACAAAAAAACTACATTATTTCTCCTCTTTTTTTATGTACTTAAGAAAAAGTACCGATAGATGAGTGTTTATTTTGCAGTTTTATATAGGCTACTTTTATAATTTAATTTTATATTAGCATATATTTTTTTTATAATGCTACTACTAAAAATACCTGGGATTTTCCATAAAAATAACCAATAAGGAAATAATGAATATAATAAGGAAAATTAGAATTTTTATAAAAACACCAGTAAAAACACCACTGTACAAACCCCACCAAACATCATCACATCATCACATGCCCAATTTTATAACCACAGAAGTAACCATTTTCTGAAAAACACATACCTAATTTTAAACTCAGATGCAACCTATCTAGGTGGTTGAATAAAAATATTTGGACTTTATTTTTTTAATAAAATACCTCAATTTAGCACCAGCAAGCTCATTAGCTAGACAGTTAGCATCAGCTAACATTATTGGTTTATTTTTAGCATGGTTATGAATAAACATTTATATTTGTCTATGTGGCTAGTTGATCCAGATACATAGCAACTTAGGCTATGTGTGCTGACAAACAATATAAAAACAGACGTGACATAGGGCTAAATGCATGGCACTTTAGTGAAACTGCTAACATTACAGCAGCGGGGAAGATGAACGTGCACAAGTTATTTTATTTAATCTTTGTTATTTTAAAGGTTTTTTTTTATTTTTTTTATTTTATTTTTTTCTAAAACATAGAGACTCTGATGTTAATGTGTCTGCATTCAAGCATTTCAGTGGGCTTAAACAGATCACACTTTACAGAAGATTTAGTTCACAAACAACTGAACAGCTTTGAGCTAAATATGATTTTCAGTTACAATAATCGATCCTAAAATTCGACATTAGTAACTTTCTTTTAACAGCATCAGACACGAACGCTCACAAGATCTCCCTGTTATTACTTGTGAATTCAGTTCACTGGAGACTTTCACTAAATGGATCTGAATCAGTGAGTTGTTGACTCGAGAACAGCTGCAATCAGATCATTCCAATTTGTGAATGAATCGTTTGGTCCAATTTGCGAACAGATTTAACAGGTTCATTGAAAAGAATCAGTTTGTTCATGAATCAGACACCGCTTCTGTGTCTCGGAGCACATGATTATAAGGAGTAATGATAAGTTTTATGAAATGTAATCAAGTGAAAAGTATGATCTTATGCATTGGAATGTAGTGAAGTAAAAGTAAAAGTTACTAAAAATAAAACTACTCCAGTAAAGTACAGATACTTGAAAAATTTACTTAAGTACAGTAACAAAGTAAAACTACTTACTGTCCACCACTGCATTTAAATGGAAGATGTATTTAAAACCAGCCATGATTCATATAATCAGGTGTTAATTTTAGTTGGGAGCATACTGACACACTTTAAAAGGATGTTCTCTTTTTCCACTTTGGTAATCGTATCTGCATGTCCTTCATCTGCAGATAGATCCACCTTACAGTTGTCAACTCAAACTTATTTCCTGACAGTACACATCAAAATGTAAATACATGTAAGATAATAACATAAGACCTGTTTCCAACAGATGGTCTTTGCTATCTCCATCTTTTTCTTCTTCAGTGTGGTGTCTAGCCAAGATTTAAAGCACTATCTGAGGGAACTGCAAAAGGTAGATTAGGTTTGTTACTCGGCTAAAGTCTGCAAACAATCATTCTCCTTTCCTTTTCTCTCACAGACAGCTAATCAGCTCCTTCAATTACCCAAATAAATGAATCTGCTCCATCTCCAGACGACATGAATTAAAGTTCACCATCCCTTCTCAGAGAAATAAAGACCACTCTAATTAGCTTCTGCACTCCATTTTAATTGTCAGAGCGGTTAAAGATTTTGGTCTAACTGTTTATCTGAATCATATGATGCAGTGCGACAGTTCCTGCAGAAATGCAGCTTTTCAATTGCCTGGGTATCCTGTCGATATATAGTGGAATCCAAAATATGTTAATTTTTGTTTAAATTAGATCTGTTGTGCTTTTTTTGTGTATAATTAACTTCAGCCAATCAGAGGCATTTTTATTTGTCACCACGGAGAACTCTGGAGTTGTTCAGTGTGCGCGCTCCTTGACTGAATTCAGAATCTTCACATTCACAAATTCTCTCATCAGCATAAACAAAAAATTACAGGAAAGAGATTGATTTTGCAGTGTGGACAGCATAGGAGGAGCGTGTGTTAGGCTGGGGAAGGCTTAGCCCCTGCACAGACAAATTAAATATATTACGTCTGTTGCTAACATAGTGTAAATGAATAGAAAGTGTCGACTGCGCATTAAATTAAGATTTGCCCATGTTGCACCATATTTCATTTTAGGCGTTTTTACAGTGTTGGGTATTATAACCAATCACACATGATTCTGTTGTGCTTAGGAATGCAATGGCCAGTCAGAGGCGTTCAGATGAGTCATTGCTGAAACACATCAGCTTTATAGAACATGCACACGTTCGATGACTGAATTCTATGAATTCTCTCATCATAAACAACAAAGTCCAGATGGACGTACAATGTAAGTAAGAGACTGTTGTCTATGTTGACTGTTCCATCTGCCGCAGGAGGCCATTGTTATTGTCGTAGTTTAGATTACCCTGTGTGCTAATGCGAAGGATGCGCTTTTGCAAGCTGTACAGCACCATCAGCGAACAACAAACAAATAACCCAGACGGCTTTTTCATAATAGCCAGTGACTTCAACCACATTCTAACAATATGTGAACTTTGCAACAAGGAGAAAAAACACACTGGATTTTGTTTACACAACAGAAAAGAACGCGTACAAGGCTGTACCCCTCCTAGGGTACTCTGATCACATCTCTGTTATGCTAATTCCAGCATACAGACCACTTATGAAACTCGCCAAATCGGTTCAAAAACTCATCACAATTTGGCCAGATGATGCTACCTCAACACTACAGAACTGCTTTCAGTGCACAGACTCGAACATGTTTAAAGAGGCAGCTGCCTACAACAGCCACACAGACCTGGAGGAGTACACTAAAACTGTGAGTGCTTATATTAAAAAGTGCATTGATGATGTGACAGTCACCACGACCATCACCACACGTCCAAACCAGAAGCCGTGGATGACAGCAGAGGTTTGTGAGCTGCTAAAGACCAGAGATGAAACATTCAGATCAGGAAATAAAGCAGCCCTCAAAACAGCAAGAGCCAGTCTGTCCTGTGGTATCAAAAATGCAAAACGGTCATATGCTCAAAAAATCAACAATCACTTCACAGACAGCAGAGACACAGGGAGCCTGTGGCAAGCCATTCAGACCATCACTGACTACAAGCCCCCGCCACAGGCATGTGATAATGACACATCCCTCCCGGATACACTCAACACTTTTATTCACGGTTTGAAACGCAGAATGACACACCTGCACAAAATCTGTCTCCAGCCGACGTAAGGAAGACCCTATCTAGGATTAACCCACACAAGGCTGCAGGTCCTGACAACATACCTGGCCGTGTACTGAGAGACTGTGCTGAACAGCTGGCAGTTGTCCTAACAGATATCTTCAACACCTCGCTGATCTCTCTAATCTTCCTAATGTTGTATAAGGCAAATCTGCAGGACCGGGTCGTTGTAGCAATGTTCTCTGTGAAGCTTAACTGATGATCCATCACAACTCCTAGGTTTCTGGCTGTCCTGGGAGGAGTTATGGTTGACGAACCCAGCTGTATAGAGAAGTTGTGACAATGGGTTAGCTGGAACCACCAGCAGTTCTGTCTTAGTAAGGTTGAGCTGAAGGTGATGGTCATTCATCCAGCTAGAAATGTCACTCAGACAGGCTGAAATGCGAGCAACTACCGTCGGGTCATCTGGTTGGAATGAGAAGTAGAGTTGAGTGCCATCAGCGTAGCAGTGATAAGAAACGCCATGCTTCTGAATGACAGATCCTAATGACGTCATGTAGATGGAGAAGAGAAGTGGCCCAAGTACTGAGCCTTGAGGAACCCCAGTAGCAAGTTGTTGTGACTTAGAAACTTCACCCCTCCAAGACACCCTGAAGGATCTATCAGAAAGGTAGGACTTAAACCACAGTAGTGCGGTTCCAGAGATGCCCATTTTTTTGAGGGTGGATAGGAGAATCTGGTGATTAACGGTGTCAAAAGCAGCAGACTGGTCCAGCAAGATGAGTACTGAGGATTTGGAAGCTGCTCTTGCAGTCGCAGGGCTTCAGTAACCGAGAGCAGGGCAGTCTCAGTTGAGTGGCTGCTTTTGAAGCCAGATTGGTTGCTGTCCAGGAGGTTGTTCTGTACAGGGAACATAGAGAGCTGGATGAACACAGCTCGCTCAGGTGTCTTTGCAATGAATGGAAGAAGGGATACTGGTCTGTAGTTTTCTAGAAGTGCTGGATTTAGAGATGGTTTCTTCAGCAGTGGGCTTACCCGAACCTGCTTAAATGCTGAGGGAAATGTTCCAGAGTGAAGAGAGGAGTTGATAATGTGAGTAAGTGACGGTATGACTGAAGAAGAAATCGCTTGAAGGAGGTGAGTGGGGATCGGATCAAGTGGACAAGTAGTAGGATGACTGCACAGGATAAGTTTGGAAATGTCCGTCTCTGAGAGTGGAGAGAAGGAGGAGAGAGAGTGTGCATTAGTCGTTGTGAAGCTATCCTCAGTCTGCGGTGTGGAGAATTGGTCACTTATGGTTCTTGTGTTATTTGTGAAGAAAACTGCAAAGTCGTCAGCTGTAAGAGTTGATGGAGGAGGAGGTGGAGGCGGATTAAGAAGAGAAGAGAAAGTTTTGAAGAGTGTGCGAGCATCACAACAGTTGTTAATTTTGTTGTGGTAGTATGATGTTTTAGCAGTGAAGACATCTGCAGAGAAGGAAGAGAGAAGAGACTGATACACACTGAGGTCGGTAGAGTTTCTTGATTTATGCCATTTCCTCTCTGCAGCCCTGAGTTTAGAGCGATGTTCACGGAGAACTTCGGACAGCCAGGAGGCAGATGGGGTGGTGCGTGCTGGTCTAGACGACAGTGGGCAAAAGTTGTCCAAGCAAGAGGTTAGAGTGGAGCAAAGAGTGTCAGTAGCACTGTTCGTGTCCAGAGCTGAAAACTGCGAGAGTGAAGGAAGTGAGGATGAAACCACAGAGGATAGGTGAGATGGAGAGAGTGAGCATAGGTTCCATCGAAAGGTGACCTGTGTTGGAGTGTGTGCTGCTTCAGGAGTAAGTGCTAGGTTAGCAATAATGAGGAAGTGGTCTGAGGTGTGCAGTGGAGCAACTAAAGAGTTGTCCACGGAGCAACAGCATTTGCAGATGAGGTCCAGTTGGTTGCCTGATTTGTGAGTTGCTGTAGTAGACACTCGCTTGAGATCAAATGAGGCGAGCAGAGTGTTAAAGTCAGCAGCCTGGGGTTTATCTAGGTGGATGTTGAAGTCACCAAGCAGTACCAGAGGAGTACCATCTTCAGGAAAGTTTGATCGTAGCACATCCAACTCCTTTAAGAAGTTTCCCAATTGACCTGGGGGACGATAAATGACCACAAAGTGGATTTTAACAGGGTGGGTTACAGTAATTGCATGTGATTCAAATGAACCGTTACCTGTAGGTGATGGTTGCAGATCAAATTTCCAATCTTTTGATATTAGGAGACCAGTACCTCCACCCCTCCCAGTCATACGAGGAGTGTGGGAACAAGTGAAATTTGTCAGCACGCTCTCAATCATTCCCCTGTCTTCATGCTGCTGACCCTCAAATGCACTGCCAAGTTCAGCTCCAACCACATCGTCAAGTTTGCTGATGACACAACGGTGGTACAGTAGGTCTCATCAGCAACAGCGATGAAATGTACTACAAAGAGGAAGTGGCACAACTGGATGAATGGTGTGGCACTAACAACCTGTCCCTCAATGTGGAGAAGACAAAGGAGGTTGTGATGGACTTCAGGAGAAACTCCGTTGATCACCCCCCACTGACCATCGACAGCTCGACTGTGGAGAGAGTCAGCAGCACTAAATTCCTGGGGGTGCACATCACAGAGGATCTCACCTGGACCACCAACACCATGTCACTCTCTAAGAAGCACAACAGTGCCTACACTTTCTCTGCCGGCTGAAAAGAGCAAGTTTTCCCCATACATCCTCACCACATTCTACAGGGGAATGATTGAGAGTGTGCTGACCAGCTGCATCACTGTCTGGTACGGGAACTGTAGTGCAGCAGACCTTAAGACCGTCCAGCGGACAGTGAACACAGCTGCAAAGATCATCGGTGCCCCTCTCCCCTCCATCCTGGACATTTTCCTCACACGATGCTCCAGCAAAGCCAGCAGTATCGTGAAGGACACCACCCATCCCTCCCACAGTCTCTTCAAGCTCCTACCATAAGGAAGACGGTACCGGAGCATCAGAGCCGCTCTGCCAGACTCCTCATCTGCTTTTTCCCCCAGGCTTTGAGAGCCCTGAACTCAAATCACCCCACCCTCCTCTGAAACCCCCACACAAACCCTCTACCTCCTGAAACATGGACCATCTCACCTCCTTCACCTAAACTTTTATATATAGTATATTTATAGTCAAAATCTGTCAGTAGGTTAGTTGTGTATAGGTTTATACTGTTTTACTTTTTTGTTGTATGTCTGTATTTATGTAGCACCGTGGTCCTCTGAGGCACAACATTTCATTCCACTGTATGTCCACACATGTAGCGGAATGACAATAAAGCTCAACTTATCTTACTTGCTTATCTTATCTGGATTAATTTCGCAGTGTAGACCACTTCAGTGATTATAATGATTTTTTTGTTTGTTTGTTTGATTATAATTTTTTTTTGTTTGTTTGTTTTTTGAGAGAGTGTGATAGATCAAAGTTAGTGATAATGTCAGTTCTGTTCAAAATTTATTCGGCATTTGAATAACTGTGGGAAGGAAATGTTATATAATTATCTATTTCTAATGTTTTAATTAAATTGTAATCACATTAAATACAAATTCAGTCCCATTTAACATATTTTATTAGCCTACATGACACCCATGTCTGGTTCTTGCCTAAAAAGTCGGGTTTATGATGTTTGTAGTTAATAGATTTTTACTGTATTTAGCCAAATCCTGGAGTTGGTTCACCCTCCGCCTATGGTGGACAGCTTTAGTGATCATAACTGGAGTTTTTGTGAAAGTGAATAACTCACATTAGACTGAAGTTGTGATGGACTGCTTCAGTGTTAATTTCATTTATCTATCTATATTGGTTATATGAAGTCAAGATGGCGTTGTGTATGGCAGCCACAGTGTGGAGCTCTCCCATTCTTTTGCTGTTTTTGTTTGTTTGTTCCGTGTTTAGTCATTTAAAAAAAAAAATAATAATTACTATCAGTTTAACAAGAGATGAACTACTGGACATAAGGCAACACACACCTGACAAAATTTGTCTGGTTTTTGATTATTCAGGCGCTTTGTTGGATGTTCTAGTCAGAGGGGCAGTGGTCCTGTTCAAATGCGTGCTCGCACTGGTTAAGCTCAGAGAACACCGCTTACGAACAGCGCTTCCTAATATCCATCTAATGAATCTCTGATCCCTTCCTAACAAAACGGATTAACTACTTCTCACCCGCATCAACAAGGACTTTTCAAACTCTACTGCTTTGTGCTTCATTGAAACCTGGATGAGTGAAGCTATTCTGGATAACGAGTTTCATCTGCCAGTCGGGCTTCCAGCTGTTCAGAGTGGATCGCATTGCGGAGTTAATGGGAAAAACAAAAGGCGGTGGACTATGCTTCTACATAAATGAAGTTTAGTTTTGAGACATAACAACTCTCCTAAGTAGTAGTGCTCTTCATAATCTGTAAACCTTTCCACTCGCTGCTGGAATTTTCCTTCATTCTTGTGAATATGATTGCAACGCTTCATCAGCTGGCTGAACTAATAACTGAAATGGAGCAACAGTACCTGGACTCTTTTAATCATTCTTGGGGATTTTAATAAAGCAAATCTATCCTGTGAACTGCCAAAATACAGACAGCACATTACATGTCCTACCAGAGACAGTAATATATTGGACCCCTCTGTCAAGTTCCTGAAGTTTACGGACAGCACTACAGTCATCTGCCTCATTGAGGACGGAGACAAGTCTGCTTACAGACAGGAGTTTACTGAGCTTGCTGTCTGGTGCAGTCTTAACCTAGAGCTCAACATGCTCAAAACAGTGAAGATGATCGTGGACTTCAAGCAAAACCCCCCTGCACTCCCCTCACTCACCTTCATGAACAGCACTGTGGCTGGAGTAGAGTCATTCAGGTTCCTGGGCACCACCATTTCACAGGACCTGAAGTGGGATAATCACATTGACTCTATTGTGAAAAAGGCCCAGCATACATTGTACTTCCTTCACCAACTGAGGAAGTTAAACCTGCCACAGGAGCTGCTCACACAGTTCTACTCAGCCATCATTGAGTCTGTCTTGTGTTCGTCTATAACTGTTTGATTTAGTTCAGCTACCAAATCAGAAACCAGAAGACTACGACAGACAGTCAGGACTGCTGAGAGAATTATTGGTGCCCCCTGCCCACCCTTCAAGAACTTTACACCTCCAGAGTGAGGAAAAGGACTGGTAAAATCACGCTGGACCCCTCACACCCAGCACACTCCCTCTTTGAACTGTTCCCCTCTGGCCGGTGCTTCAGAGAACTGATCGTTTAAACAGCCAGACACAAGAAAAGTTCCTGAAACCAAAATTAATTCCTTGTATGTGTAAACACACTTGGCAATAAAGCTCTTTATCTTTCTTTATATAATTTATTCCCAGTTTGATATATATAATGTGTAAATAAACATAAGTGCCATGTCAGATGCATCTACTATTACACATTAGCAGTGTAAAGATGGCTTTTGTTGATGATGAAAAAATGAGATTGGTAACAGTCTATAGTATTGTGATTGATTGAAGTACCTGGTTATATTTGACACACACAAAAAAAAAACATTTAATAAGGTAGTTATAAATTTGTCCTTAATTTCAGACAGACAGATTGACAGACACACATACATAAAGACAGACAGACGGGATAGATAGATAGATAGATAGATAGATAGATAGATAGATGATTATTAGATACAAATTACAGATAATTTTCAATGACATATTATTAAACTGATGAACTGAATAATTGATTGATTGATTACTTTTATTTCCATATAATAATACAGTAATAAATAAGTATGTCATTGAAGCTCATTTATTGGTAGTCTGGCACTGTGGGAATGTCAGTTAAATGGGAACATATACAGTACATAAAAAAGGGACTGAGTGGTGTAATCTCTCTCCCCTGATGCAATGTGAAAAACAACTGGGGATTAGCCAAGTCTAAGAGAAAATAATGATAATAATTACAATTATCAATCTCTTGTGCCATGTGTGCAAACGGAGTAAACCAAGGAGTCTGCTACTCATTCTCCTTCCTTCAGTGAGAGTTTAGAGTTTTGGTGGGTTTTTTTTTTTGTTTTTTTTTTTTGTTTTTTTTTGTTTGTTTGTTTGTTTTGTTTTTCTTTTCTTTTTTGGGGGGAGGGGGGGGGGCAGAGTTTTAAGCATTAGTATGCAAAAAAAAAAAAAGAGTATCTCTTACATGGAGAAAGAGCGAGAAGGGGTAAAGTCAAGTCAAGTTAAATCAAGTCACCAGTATTTGTCACCTGTATGTTTTGATCGCTTTATGCTATAGAGATTTTTTTCAAAGCAGCTTAACCTTATTAAACTAACCGTGTCAGAATCAATGATGCAAACTAAAATTAAATTAAATTAAATTAAATTAAATTAAATTAAATTAAATTAAATTAAATTAAATTAAATTATTAAATTAAATTACATTTAATTTTGAATTTTATTTAATTTAATTTAATCTTCTGCTATAAAGCAGCTGTAGCAAGACAATAACTGTCAATTGAATTAGTCAGACTTTTGATTACTGGCATAAAGTCTGGTCCACACTGTAATTAAATCTGGTAAAGAACGGTCCATTTAGACAGTAAGAGACATGTAAAGTGACCAACCTAAGTTTGTTTTATAATAATGTGTCATTTAGGGTTTCTGTTAATTTGGATATACACCGAAACAACAATATGGATGTGCTGGACTGTATACATATTTACAGCTTTAGAGTGTCACAAACTGGAGTGATGATTGAGTTTGGAGGTTTCAAGCCTTGAAAGAGCTTCATATTAAAGGACATGCTCATTCAGTCAGTCGTGAAAAAACTCTTTGACAGACAGCAACTGTATATCTTCCTCTGCATGTCTCTTTCTTTGTCACCAGCAGCATGAAGTTACTGAAATTTGAATGTCACAGTGCTACAAACTGAAAAATTGAGTCATGTCTGTATAAGTCTGGTCTGGCTCAATAGACCAATCAATCATTTAAACAAGTGAATGAATGGATGGATGAAGTAATAGTTGAATGACATGAAATAGAAACAAATGAGTGAATGAATGGATCAAAGGAATAATAAGTTAAAAAAAAATGTAAATAAATAAATAAACAAATTTAAAGTACCAATACAATTGGTTACAAGATGGTAAATAATCTACAATTGGTTACAAGATATATATAAATAACAGTCTGTGTGTGTGTGTGTGTGTGTGTGTGTGTGTGTGTGTGTGTGTGTGTGTGTGTTACATTAAATAAAGAGAGTAAAAGTCCTACTAAATAAAAGTCCCACTTCTGATAATTATCAGGCAAATTGAAAAAAAAAAAAAAGGCAAATATCAGCTGACATATCTGCCTTGGTAATGTATATTGGTTTTTAAATGGGTGGTATAAATGGATCTTTATACATACAAATATCTGTGTTTACATTTTAAGAATGTTTCATTTTGCTATATTTGAGGGTCATTGGCGTAAAATAAATACATTAAAAAAAATACATTTAAATTAAAATCCCTGAATCAGACCAAGTTTATAATGCTCTTGTACATTATTTTGCCTTTAATTAATGCTGAGATGTCATTCATGCACAAATATAGTTGGATGAATTATATACCCAAGTTTGGAATTTGGTACATAAAAAAAGGAAAAAAATGTCTATAATAACTCTACTATGTTATGAAGCACCACTAATAAATGAAAGACAAACAGAAACAGGAGCATTTCTTTCACATCTTTTTTCCTTGCTCAAATTAATGTGGTTGAGGAAATCCATGCCGTCTGAACGCATCTGACCTTTCTCTGATGAGCTAGCTGCAGTAGCCCACTGTTTTCCGGCGCTTCCGATGAGGCGAGAGGAATGCACACTGATCCATAATTTAGAAAGCAGGCCAAAATCAGACGAGAGGGACTGCTTTGAAAACAAAAAGACAGACAAACAAGAGTTCGCTGAACCACAGGAAGGAAAACCACACCAAATGTCAGGTACTGGTTCAAACACTCAGAGCCTCATCTAGCTCTGAGAGACCCAGAGCTGGAGGCATTGCCTTGCTTTCACAACAACACCATGAGGTCACAAAGTATTGAATCTTAAAGACAGTCACTCAGGAACTATGTAAGGAACTATGTAAGGCTGCTATTTATCGACTATACACCATCCAACAATACTATAGACCCCATCACCCTAACACCCTAAACTCATGGACCTCGGCCTGAATTCTTCACTATGCAACTGGATTCTTGATTTCCTCACCAGCAGACCTCAAGTGGTGAAAGTAGGCCAGTTCACCTCTAACTCCATCACCCTGAATGTAGGAGCTCCACAGGGCTGTGTCCTGAGTCCCCTGCTCTACTCTCTCTACACACATGACTGCGTGTCTTCCCACAGCTCCACATCTATTATTAAATTTGCTGATGATACTGTGGTTCTGGGCCTCATTTCCAACAATAATGAGACCGCATACTTGGATGAGGTAGAGAAATTAACATCATGGTGCCAGGACAATTGTCTCTCTCTGAATGTGAGCAAAACCAAAGAGCTGATTGTTGACTTCAGGAAGAGACAGCAGCAGCCCTATACTCCTCTTATGATCAGCGGGACCCCTGTGGAGAGGGTGAGCAGCTTCAAGTACCTCGGTGTAAACATCTCAGAGGACCTGACTTGGACTACCCACATTCAAACACAAGTTAATAAAGCCAGGCAAAGACAGTACCATCTGAGACAGCTGAGAAAATTCAGGGTTTCACCTGCAATCCTGAAAACTTTCTATTCAGGGGCCATAGAAAGCGTATTGACTCAGTGTATATCAGTGTGGTATGGGAACAGCTCCAGTCATGACTGCAAAGCCCTGCAGAGAGTTGTGCGCTTAGCTGAGCGCATCTCAGGGTCTGCTCTCCCCTCTCTGCAGGACATCTACCTCAAACGCTGCAAAAGCAGAGCTGTTAAAATAATCAAGGACTCCATTCACCCCAGTAACCATCTCTTCACTTTGCTGCCATCTGGTAAGCGTTTCCGTAGCCTGATGTCAAAAACTGAGAGACTTAGGAGGAGTTTCTTCCCCCAGGCTATCAGGCTCCTAAACTCAAAACCAGCCTCTTAACATCTTCATGTCTCCACTTAATATTCACTTTATCAGTAAGATATTCATCATTCACTACCTCACATTGACATACTGAAAGTGTCAACCTGTTTGCACATTTGCCTCTTGTACATTCCTGTGTATCTTAATATTTAGACTACAGTTTACTTTCATGCACATTATTTTCCACTATATATTTAATTCTACAGTATACATCTCTTTATATATTTTATATTTTATTCTTATATTTTTATTGTTTACTTTTATTTCATTGTTTCATAGCTATATTTATGTATATTTTCATCTGTGTTGTATTCTTTAATAATTGCACTGTCCATGGAGCGGACCTGACTCACATTTCACTGCTGGTTATATATGCTCTATATAATTGTGTATGTGACAAATAAAAAATCTTGAATCTTGAATCTTGAATCATATCTAGAGGGCATTACTCAGATATTGGACAGCAGACCTCTTCATCCTGTCTGCCTTTTTCTGTCTCAGATATGAAGAACAGTCGCTTGCCTTTGGTGTTGTAATGCTAGGCATTTGCCTCTCGCATCCCAAGTGACTTTGCTCATGATATCAAGAGATATGGTGATAACATCGCTTGTTTGGATTCAACTCCACCCAAGCATACATTTACTCGGCGGGAGCTGATCTACTGCATTCCAAGCATGTGATGCTTGGTTGAACCTGCATTTGCTACAGGCTCTGAAGGACGGCAGCCTGAAGCCGTTTAATTCCCAGGAGCATCTGCACGCCTGATTACTTCACCTTCTCTAGCCTATGTATTCGGTTCTGTCAAAGCAGCTCTGGTGAATTTTTTAGCTTAACTAATAAGCCATGATGAATAAACTGTAGCCAACAACCTTCCCCACATCATGGCTAATCTACTGTGAGTGACCTTTACTTGATTATCTGAGTCCAGCGCTCTGCGTAGAGAGAGAGGTAGCTGTTGTTTCACAGAGTCAAGGATTGTTCACCCAATGCATTCAAGAATAAACTGAAAAGTTGATACAATTTCTGACGTGATTTACTTTGTGTAATTATACTTGTTGATTCACAATTCAGTCAGGGATTGTTCATCCAAAATGAAAATGTTGTCATTTTTTACTCATCCTCATGTTGTTCCAAACCTAAATGACTTGCAATGGTTGCAATTTATTTTACAGTAAGTGCACTTGCAGTGTACTTACCTAAGAAAGTACTGGGCAATATAAGGTACATGGATTAAAGTTAGGTTCAGGGGTAGGTTCAGGGTCAGTACCTTGTTATTACCCAATTATTGCAGTAACTATTAGAAGTAGTATGTACAGGCAGAAAAAAAAAAAGATTTTAATATAAAGTACTACAGATTTTCTTTAAACAATGACCTTTTGTGTGTGTGTGTGTGTGTGTGTGTGTGTGTGTGTGTGTGTGTGTGTGTGTGTGTGTGTGTGTGTGTGAACTATCCATTTAACATGTGAGAGTTTGTCTGTTGCATTGAAGCATATTTCACCTAAATTCAAATGGAAAAAGTAATTAATCAATCAATCAATCAAAATAAAATAATAAGACAACATTTATTAACTATTATTATATGTATTATAATAATAGTTATAACTTCATCTTTATCTTCATCTTTGTGCATGTTCATTCAACATCATAGCATGACAAAGATATGACCCGGACATGTCATGATAATTTTATGAGTTATACTGTACATGTCATCTATTCAAGGTTTGTATTCTACAGCGGATAATATTTGCTGTGAATGTTGCTTACAGTAGGTTCATTTCTTGAGCTGGTTAGCTGGTGTTGTTTGTCACTACGTTGGAACATAAAGGAACCTCACACATGTATCTGTGTTGCTATCTTAATAACCTTACCCTGTCCATTCTCCCAGTACACATTACTCCCTACCACATACACCGCTGATCTGATGAGTGTAACCACTTAACCATCAACTCTGTGCCAGTATGTATAGATGTTGTCCTATTGTTGTCCTTATCTACATCATCAATCACAGGTTATTAGTAATGAATAGCAGTTTAGAAGAAAGATTACAAAATCCATGCATATACTGAAGAAAAAAAGTTTTTTCATGATGCAAACATTGCTTTTTAAGATATCTCAAAGTTGCATACGAATAAAAGAAACAAAAGATCATTAACGAGAATGTGATTTCTGGAAGGATCCAATGACTCTTCAATCTTTGTGAATCTTCATTTGTTTGGAATTGCAGCTGGTTTAATGGCATACTGCATCACTGTTTTCTTGACACAAGTTCCATTAAGTTGTTTCTATTCATTTTAAAGTAAGCAAACAGACTGGCAGCAGCGCTGGCAGAGGAGCAGAATAACTGTTATCTGCAAAAAAAAAAAAAAAAAAAAAAAAAAAAAACTTCCAAAGAGAGAACAGAGAGATGCAGAAATCAGAAATGGTGTAAAAGCTGTTATAGGAAACTTTTTTTTTTTTTTTTATGTGACCAAACGGTCAGAGAGTCAGTTTCATCTAATCAGCATGGCTGTACAAATTCAATCAGGCCTTTAAAATATTATGCATTCACAGTTTGAATGCACAGTAAATATATTTTTCACTCTTATGAGTGCAAAATTTTGTTCTGTACACACAAAGTTTGAATATTTACAGCAGTGACACCCCCATTTAGATTATATTCACATAGTTTTTACAGAACAACTTTTGTACAACAGTAGAAGTACCTATACCAAAGTATATTACTATGGGTACAGAGCATGTGATGCAAATTTCCCCTCAAGGTTGTTTCACAGTCAATAAAGTAACTGAAGATAAACTTTGAGAAGCGTTTTATATGACAGGATTTAAAGAGCCGGCAACTCTAGTTTAAACAATTAAAAAAAATATATATATATTTATTTGTGATAACTTCTAGAGAGAAATGGCATAGACAATGAACAAGGGTGAAACTTTTGAGTGTTTTATTATTATTATTGTTATTATTTATTTATTTATTTATTTAGTATCTTATCTCTTTTCGATCACACTGAAAAAACAGGGACAACCAATAAAATGTGCACTTTTTGTTCACATACTCTGCTATTACATAAAACTTGTGTGCTACAGTATTACACAGAGCAGCGTCTTGTGGTGTTCACTAACAGTATTTTGTAAAGCAACAGTGAATAGCAGACACACAATTCAGAACCTTCTCTCTTGTCTCTTTGGTGTTGTTTGATAAACACCATAGCGAATACAGATGTCTAATCCATTACTGTAAGTAAATATGAAATACTGAATGTGATTTTTTTATGCACAGCTATTTAAAAATGTCAAAATATTATGACTGAATGCTTTACAAAGTGTATGATGCTTGCTTAGTGTCTCTTTTTATTTTTTTCATCAGAGGTCTGCTTTGCTTCCATCACAGACCAGATACCTGCCTCTTTTTATGCTTCACAAGAGGCTTCAGAGGTTGTATGTGATATAAATATGCGATTTGCAGCTTTATGAGGAGCCTGTCTCTACCTGAGTTTACAAAGGGTGAAACTGTTCTCTTTCAGCATCAGGTGTTTTCAGTTTGCCATGAATCATCTGTCTCAGCAGGCTACATAAGGATTCAAATGTCCCAAAAATGCTGTGGCAGGAACTGTGATATCTGTAATGGGAACTCTGTTATCTCCTCACAATGCCTAATGCTGAGAGAAGCCTTCCTGTAGAGCCACCAGAGTGTGTTCATCTGAGACAGTGTGTAAACTTACACTAACACTTTCACTCACTGCTACCTTGTTTAATAAACTTGCAAAGAGAACAGGCCTTAAAAAATCACAAATGCTCTGAATTAGTTTCTCTTATTTACTATTAATTCTTCCTCTCTTTAGTCTATTATTGTTTAACATAGTGTTTGTGCATAGGAACAGCAGTGTGGTTGTCTCTGCAAGGGCCGTTGAGTTGTGAGAGCTCTCTTTGCATCTTAATGTCCTTGCTTTCAATACATGACCGGAGAGAGCAGCACAATGGTGAGACAGAAACAAAAAGCATAATTTTGTATTGTACAGAAGTTTTTCCTTGTTCCAGCTGTGCATTGAAAATTATGGCTCACTGGCTCCCCCTGCTGAATGGATAGAGATGTACAGACAGTGTAGTTGCTCTTTGTTACATCTATCTAAAGCTAAATACATCTCTCAGGTCTTTGCACTGTTTTACTTTTATTTTTAATCCATAATAATATATATATATATATATATATATATATATATATATATATATATATATATATATATATATATATAGAAAAGAAAAAAGTGTGATAACAACAACAACAATAATAATAATAATTAATAAAAATAAGGTCCCAAAACAAAAACAAATAATTACAATGGAAAAAAAAAATAGCTTGTTGGTCTAACTTAATAAAATTATGAAGCATATTTCCACGCATTTAAACTTATTTATTTGAACTTAAATTAAGTTAAATGTACTGATGAGTAAAATTCATGCTAATTTATTGAGATCACACCAGTTTTATTTGACATATTCTGTGAATGTTCCCTGAACATAATTCTCTCTTGTTGATCCAACCAGTGTTGTTGCCGTTTAGACTGGTGCCTTTGTGCAGAGTTGCATGAGTTTTCTGCATTTTTATGAAAATGGAAAGGCCTTTTAGAGTTTAAGTTTTTAATGTTTAGTTATTTTGAACATTTAAGAGTTCAAACAACATAAAATTATGTTTGTTTTTTTTTTGTTTTTTTTTTTGGCTACCATTGTGGTGAAGAGTGGAGCTTGTGTTTAGGTTATTAATAGCTGTCTCATGTAAATATTCAATGATCATTTTAATTGTGAAAAGTAGAAATCCTGACAACATAGACTGTGTAAATCACATGCTGGCCCTCAAACTGATTTCTTTTATTTGTTCTTATGAGAATGTAACACCCAACATAACACTTGTTCACATGCTAAGTACAATTTTTGTAGCATGCAGGTAATGATCAAGTAAAAATGTTTTCATGACATAACACAGTTACAGCGCATGTAGCCTATAGCCTAACCACAAAGTCTATACTTCACCATAATGGTAACCTCAAAAATTATTTTTTTGAGTGTATGAATATCTTAAATCATCAAAGTATGGCTATATTAAAGGGGAGGTCAGCACATCATGCTGTTTCATGCATGTTGAGTTATTTACACTGTTAAAGAGTTGGATTATCATGTGAAACATGGCCAAAAAAATGTTTCAAAAAATGATATGAATGTATTTCTGTGTCAAATATACTCCCTCAGGTTTTGTACAAGTTTTGGAGAGTTTTTCTCAAGCTTGGCTCTTCGTGACATAATGAAAGGTTGAATTCCTTATATGGGCATTTCTCCCGGAAGACACATCGGCCAGAGCGAGAGCAAGAGTGTGCCCATCAACGTGCTTCATTCGGTTGCACAGAACTGGACTCTCTCGAGAAGAATGTCTCCAAAGAAGTGTGATTTTGGCTGAAAGGGAAAGATAACCATGTTCAGCTTACCAAAGAACCCAGCGTTACATGAACAGTGGATGCAGTTTATTTCTTTCTGGGGCAGCAGAGGAGTTTTGCGAGTGTGTTTGTTGACAAACGTTTTTTAAACAAGGTCCAGTCCGGCGCTGGATTTGCACAATGTTTGATACTGGAAGATGGAGCAGTCCCAGCTATAAAAGATCCCAGTCATGATTCAGAACTGCAGACAGTAAGTGATACTGCATCAGATGTCTGTGTTTTGTTGGCAATCAGCACTCAAGTGTTCGTCACTCCTTAGCTCCGCCCACGGCACGCCTCCAGGAGCTCGGCTGTTTTCGGAGAGAATCGGAAAGCTGTATTTTTCTTTTATAAATATGATAAAACTAAAGACTCTTTGGAGCTATGAATGATGCTATACTACTCTATAGGTACTCAGATCAACATGAGATATCTGTGAAACTGTATGCGTTATGTCCCAAAAAAAACCTTTCTGACAACATTCAGTGTGCAATATTAATTTTGAACGATGAACCAAACCTTCATTTTCATCAGGATTTTCAGTGTCTGACTGTGTGAATGATAGTCTTTGACAGAGTGCATGATGGGAAGGAGACGGTGAGAGATCACACATCATCAGGGTGATGTTTGCCAGGAGAAATGTATGTGCTGTTCAAGCAAGGGATATTTTAGAAATGATGAGGCACATCAAAAGTGCCAGGACTCTCTCAGTTTAATGCACGGAACCACACTGGCTGATTTGAAATTGCAATTTTTGAAATTACATCTCCAAAAATACCTGATGTTGGATTCAGGGACTGAAATGCATACAGAGGAGATGGAGAAAGAACAACCTTTACATCAAAGAAAAAGGATATTGCTGGGAGCTGATGCGCTGAGCTCCAGGCACATGAGAAATATTTGGTAATCACTAGCTCTGAAAGCAAGAGAAATCCAACTTCAGAAAACAGAAACTGGTGCAATTACACAGCCTTTTTAGCATTTTTAGATTAGATTAGAAAACTTTATTAATCCCTGTAAGGGGAATCTCATTTGCCACCATTACACAATACAAACAACACAAATAGAAACACATAAAGTTAAACAAATTCATAAAAAGATAAAAGACCTTCTAAATTGCCCTGTAGAGCACTGAGGCATCACTAATCTTCCACTAAATGAACTTTTAAGTCCACTAAAAATACAGTGTAGTGGATGACCTTTGTAAGACAAAATATTTTTTTAATTTTGTCCATGTTCTCTTTTCCAAAGTTACCTCAGGTGAATCAGGATTGAGACCAATAACTGATTCAGCCTTTCTAATCAATTAATTAATCCTATTTTTATCATCGACAGTGATGCTACTGTACATCCCCAGCAGAGCACTGCATAAAACAAAACACTGGCCATGATTCCTTGATAAAAAAAAAAAAAAAAAAAAAAAAAACACCCAAGCTTCCTACTGATCCCAATGTAACTCAACTTCCTCAGGAAGAATAATCTTGATTGTGCCTTTTTAAAAACAGCCTCACTGTTGTTGTTGTTGTTCTTCTTCAAATTTAATTTACTGTCCAAATGTAAACCAATATACAGTATTTATAAGACTGAACAATCTCTACATTCTGACCTTTAATTGTCACTGGTAATATCACTTCTTTATTTCTTCTAAAATCAATGATCAACTCCTTAGTCTTCTCCACATTCAGTTTTAGGAAATTTTCATCACACCATGTAACAAATAACTCTATCTCTCTTCTATAGTCCACATCATTACCCTGATAAATTAAACCCACAAGGGCAGTATCATCTGAAAAAATTTGTATACAACAAGATGTCTGGGTGTGCCTACAGTCAGAGGTGTACAATTAAAATAGAAAAGGGGATAAAACTATGCCTTTTGGGGCTCCTGTTTAAGTCAAAATGATATCACACATTTTATCCTTCAAAGTTGTACTATGTAGGTTAAAACACAACAATTTATCAGCCAGAACATGTGGTTGTATTGTATTAAAAGCACTACAAAAAAAAAAAAAAAAAAAAAAAAAAAAATAAAACAAAATACCTAATCCTAACAGAAATGGCAGTTGTTTCCAAATGATTATAAATATTGTGCAACATAAAAAAGTATGGCATCATCAACTCCCACACCTTTCCTGTATGCAAATTGTAAAGGATCTTGAAAAACTGACACCTGTTTACCCAAATGACAAAGGATAATCATTTCAAAACATTTCATTATATGTGATGTCAAAGCAATGGGCCTTAAATTATTTACACTAAGACCCTATTACCATGTTTTGGAATGGGAACAAGACACAATGTCTTCCACATAACAGGTATTTTTGATGATGCCAAGGACAAAGAAAAAAGTGAATGAAAAACAGAACACAGTTGATCAGCACAGACTTTCAGAGTATGTGGCCGAATATCATCTGGGCCTGCTGCTTTGTTGGTCTTGAGGCACTTTAACTGCTGACGAAGCTCATTCTCATTAATAATAATTGCTGGATTACAGTTCACATTACCACTCTGTACAAGAGATTCTAATATCATATCATGAGAAACAGAAAAATCTAACTCATCTAACCTTGCAAAAAATTTATTTACCTCATTCACATTCAATCCAGACCAACAAATACTGTTATTTTTAGTTTCATAACCAGCAAGAGATTTCAAACCATTCCAAAGGCCCCATGTGTTACAATTAGACATTTGTTCTTCAAATCTTTCCTTAAATTTCAATTTACTCTGTTTAATAACTCTTTTTATCTCCGTTTGAGCAGTCTTAATTCAGTCCCTGTCACCACTAAAAAAAAAAACAGTTTTTTTTTTTTCTATTAATGCTTGAGTTAACCTGAGTGGGAACAAAGACACCCTGTACAACTTATTTACACAACTGTCACGGTGTCTGGTTTGTGTATCCCTGGGTGTCCACTAGAGGTCTCACTTCCCCTTATTGTCACCCCCTTCAGAACTTCATTTCCCACTAGCCTTAGCTGCTCATCACTGTTCATTGTATTCAGCTGTCACCACTTACATTGTTTGCACCTGTGTATAAATACCCTGGTTGTTCTGTCATTGTTACGGAGTCCTTGTTGAATGTCACCCTGCGGTTTCCTGGTTCCCTGGTTTTTCATGTTTCTGATGTTGTCTATGTTTCTTGTTTTGGACGGATTACCTGGATTTTGACCTTTGCCTGGCTGATAATGAGATCTGGATCACCCCAATAAACATACTGCTTTTGGATCTACCTGTCTGTGTGCGTGTCGTGACAGAAGGACTCCGTCATGCCTAGATCCAGCGGTATGTTTTTTGAGGTTTCTCCCCCAGCCATCGAGCGGAAGAGAAGGATAGAGTTTGAGGGAACCCGCCTGGTCATTTTTCGTGGGACCAGGGGAGGTCGCAGAGGAGTGAGTGGTCGAGAGGAGGCTCAGAATCGCTCTCAACCATGGCCCCCCTTCGATCCGGGACTCGTGTGGGATGGATCAGAGCCACTGTCTCACCATGGCGGACGGAGAGGGGAGAAGAAGCGCACGTCCGCCATGGTGGCGCCACTGCCCATGATGCCACTGCCAGGGCCAGCGCCACGAGGCAAGATGGACGCCAGCCCAGCGCCACTGTCCAAGATGGCCACTGAGACATTTTTGAATTACTTCTCCAGGTTGAACAAGATCCTAGAGGTTCCCAGGAGTGTTCACGTCACGGCTGCTGAGCCAGCGCCACAGCACAAGATGGCCGCCAGCCCGGCGCCACAGCACAAGATGGCCGCCAGCCCAGCGCCACAGCACAAGATGGCCGCCAGCCCAGCGCCACAGCACACGATGGCCGCCAGCCCAGCGCCACAGCACAAGATGGCCACCAGCCCAGCGCCACAGCACAAGATGGCCGCCAGCCCAGCGCCACAGCACAAGATGGCCGCCAGCCCAGCACCACAGCACAAGATGGCCGCCAGCCCAGCACCACAGCACAGGATGGTTGACTCAACGCCTGAGTCTTCCGTCAAGGAGCCACCGGCACGTCATCATAGAGGCCGCAGGAGGAGGAGACAGGCGTCAGCCGTTCCCCAAAGCCCGGAGGACGTTCCCGAGCAGGCCGCTGCCGTCCAGGAGGACGTTCCCGAGCGGGCCGCTGCCGTCCAGGAGGACGTTCCCGAGCGGGCCGCTGCCGTCCAGGAGGACGTTCCCGAGCGGGCCGCTGCCGTCCAGGAGGACGTTCCCGAGCGGGCCGCTGCCGTCCAGGAGGACGTTCCCGAGCAGGCCGCTGCCGTCCAGGTGGACGTGCCCGAGGTTCCCGAGGCGGGGCTCGAGGTGGTTCTGGAGGCCGAGGCGGTGCCCGAGGCTGTGCCCGATGCCGAGGCGGTGCCCGAGGCTGTGCCCGATGCCGAGGCGGTGCCCGAGGCTGTGCCCGATGCCGAGGCGGTGCCCGAGGCTGTGCCCGATGCCGAGGCGGTGCCCGATGCCGAGGCGGTGCCTGATGCGGTGGCCGAGGCGGTTCCCGATGCAATGTCCGATGCCGAGGCGGTGCCCGTTGCCGAGGCGGTGCCCGAGGCGGTGCCCGATGCGGTGCCTGATGCGGTGGCCGAGGTGGTTCCCGATGCAATGTCCGATGCCGAGGCGGTGCCCGATGCCGAGGCGGTGCCCGATGCCGAGGCGGTGCCCGAGGCGGTGCCTGATGCGGTGGCCGAGGCGGTTCCCGATGCAATGTCCGATGCCGAGGCGGTGCCCGATGCCGAGGCGGTGCCCGATGCCGAGGCGGTGCCCGATGCCGAGGCGGTGCCCGATGCCGAGGCGGTGCCCGATGCCGAGGCGGTGCCTGATGCGGTGGCCGAGGTGGTTCCCGATGCAATGTCCGATGCCGAGGCGGTGCCCGATGCCAAGGCCGTTCCCGAGGCGGTGCCCGAAGTCGAGCCCGAGGTCGTTCCCGAGGCCGTGCCCGAGGCCGTTCCCGAGGCGGGGTCCTGGTCCAATGCCGTTCCTGAGGCCGTTCCTGAGGCCGTTCCTGAGACCGTTCCCGAGGCGGTGCCCGATGCCGAGGTCGTTCCCGAGGCGGTGTCCTTGACCGAGGCCGTTCCTGAGGCCATTCCCGAGGCGGTGCCCGATGCTGTTCCGGAGGCCGATGCGGGGCCCGAGATGGTTCCGGAGGCAATACCGGTGTCCAAGGCCGTTCCCGAGGCGGTGCCCTTGTCCGAGGCCGTTCCCGATGCCGTTCCCAATGCCGTAACCTGGCCATCGCCACAGCCTGCTCCTTACTGGCTCCCCAATTGGCAGGTTCCATTCGGGCCACTCAAATGGCGAATTCCTCCCTGGCCGTCTGCACAACGAGAATGGACTGATCCGCCTTGGCCACCGGAACTGCCTGGTCCCTCGTGGTCCCCTGAACTTTCGGGTCCACCGTGGCCACCTGAACTGCCTGGTCCCTCGTGGTCCCCTGAACTTTCGGGTCCACCATGGCCCCCTGATCTGACCAAGCCACCTGGGCTACCAGGGGAGCCATCGCTGCCCGGTCCCAGTTCCCCTACACGGGCCTGGCCCGCCATCCCTCCCCCTGTTCTGCCTCCCACCAGTCCACCTCCCTCCTGGTCTCTTTGTTTTGTGTTTGGTTTGTTCTGAGGAGCATCTAGAAGCTGCTCCTTAGAGGGTCATTAGTGTCACGGTGTCTGGTTTGTGTATCCCTGGGTGTCCACTAGAGGTCTCACTTCCCCTTATTGTCACCCCCTTCAGAACTTCATTTCCCACTAGCCTTAGCTGCTCATCACTGTTCATTGTATTCAGCTGTCACCACTTACATTGTTTGCACCTGTGTATAAATACCCTGGTTGTTCTGTCATTGTTACGGAGTCCTTGTTGAATGTCACCCCTGCGGTTTCCTGGTTCCCTGGTTTTTCGTGTTTCTGATGTTGTCTATGTTTCTTGTTTTGGACGGATTACCTGGATTTTGACCTTTGCCTGGCTGATAATGAGATTTGGATCACCCCAATAAACATACTGCTTTTGGATCTACCTGTCTGTGTGCGTGTCGTGACAAAAACTCTCTGGGCAAATAATACGGCTGACAACTTACTGCAAGCAGTTCAGTATTCTGATCACAAATTGTCTCTTTCAAAATGTTCAGGATGACACCACTGATAGCTCACAAATAGGCACAAACCTCCTCCCAATTTTTAACCAGTCCTCTCTGAATCTTTGTCCAATCTGCAGAGTGAGAAACCTTCCATTTTCACATGAGAGTCTGGTATTCTGTCGGACAGCCAAGTCTGTGTAAAGCACATATATTTATCTAAAGGTCTATCTAAAGATTTAGCTTAGGAAAGTGAGAGGCTATGTAATTTATTTTTTCTTTCTTTCTTTCTTTCTTTCTTTTCTTTGAGCATCAGCCTGCAAGAACAGTCTTTCAGCGACAACAAAGGGCCATGATTCAACAAATCTGGAAAAACGAGAGAGTCTGTTTGCACAGCATATGTTTCCATTCTTTTTTTGTCATTTTTTAAAATGAATTTATTTCACTCTATAGTAGATACTGCCCTGATTCATCATGTAAAGTTAGGACTAAACTTCTCCAATGTAACAGATAAAATACTTTGATAAAGTCCAGACCAGTTCTTTTAAGCATTAACTTAATTTGATACTTTTTCTAAAAACAAGACTGAATGTTTAGATATTTGTGAAAAGTGACAGTAAAGACATGTAAAATGTTTAGTGTATATATATATATATATATATATATATATATATATATATATATATATATATATATATATGGAAAATATATATATTATATATGGAGATAATATATATAGATGAAGATAATATATTATATAATGTTTTCCACTGAAAAAAAAAAAAAAGAGTAGCACAGATCTTAATTTTGATAATATTAAGAAATGTTTCTTGAGCAGCCAACCATAATTAATTCTGAAGAATCATGTGACACTGAAGACTGGCACAATGATGCTGACAATTCAGTTTTGCCATCAAAGGAATAAATTACATTTTAAAATATATTAAATTATTTTTAAAACAGTTAAAAGCAGGCTTTTTTATAGTGTTACACTACACTGCTTGAAGGAACGAAGGAGTCGTGGATAAACGAAACTGTCATTTATTAATTAAATCCAACACACAGGTTAAATCCACACTTGGGAGGGAAGGAAGACACACGTACACAACTGGTAGACCCGACAAAGGAGGAGCGCACAGACTGGAACTAAATACATGACTTAACGAGGCAATTGGGAAGAACACAGGTGAACAGAATCACTAATTAAGAGACAATGAAGACAGGAACATGAATGATCAAATAAGGGCACATGAGGGAGAAACACAACAGTCCAATCCTGACAGCCCATCCTTGGAGCATGCAATGCCAGGTGGGACCAAGGCCACAGCCATAATGGTGACCCACGGTGGAGCCCATGGAGGGAGAAGCCATGGAGGAGGATGGGCTGATGACTTCAGGGGGCCGACCAATGGCGGCGGAGTAAGTGGCAGAGGAGCCGAGGTGGAGAGCCGATGAGCCAGGGTGACAGGGAGGATCCGGAGAGCCGAGGCAGAGCAGATGGCTCTGGCGGCGGAGGCCGGGATCCAGAAGGCCGCGGTGGAGTCGGAGCGACAGTGGATTGAGGAGGAGCCTGACAGAGCCAGAGGGATGAAGCACAACCTGATGGTCGACAACAGACGAAGGTGGAGCCGGAAGGATGAGGGAGTCCAGTGGAGCCAGTGGACTGATGGGTTACGGCAGAGAGGAGGGACCTAGGAGCCACGTTGGAGCCGCTGGGTCAACAAGCTTAATCACTAATTAAGAGACAGCGAGGACAGGAACAGGAATGACCAAATAAGGGCGAATGAGGGCTGTGTCTGGGTCACAGAGGCTGGAGGCGGATACCAGGGATTCTGCAGCCACTGTGACGATGGAGGATGGCAGACCCACGTAGCCCGCAGCATATTGATGGTGGACTGAGGGCGAGTAGAGGGGCTGCCAGACGACAGCGGTGGAGGAGGCAGGAGAGGGTGGGTTGGCGTGCTTTTGTGAGCTTCCGGACTTAACTTGGGACCAGGAGCCTGTCAGGGCTGGACATGGAAACTGGAGCCTTCTCTGAGCTAGACACGGGAACAGGAACTTTCTCTGTGCTAGACATGGGAACAGGAGCCTTCTCTGGGCTAAATTCAGGAACAGGAGGGACAGAGTTCACCGACGGAGAAGGAAGGAAAGGGAGCAGGTCGGTAAACAAGTCAATAAAGTTTTCCTCTGCTTTTCAGTCTCCCAAATAACTTTTCAGCTCATCCTCAGCCACAGCGCAGGAGGCGGAGTTTCTTTCTGCACTCTCTTTGTCCACTGCTTTCTCCCTCATGGCGGGCGTTGTAGCCGGCCCTCGTACCTGGTCTGATGATCCGTGAGGCTCTGTGGCGATCTTCAGCTCTGTTGCACTCCTATTCAATGGCTTGTCGTTTGCGACAGGCTCTGGCTCTCTGTCAGCAGTGGGCTCGGGCTTGAGCTCCACACAGTGGGAAGATGGTGGGCTGGGATCTGGGTTCGGCTGTCCTCTGGATCAGATGTAGACACTTTCCAGACACCGGATGATCGCTTCCCTCCAGCTCAGTCCAGTGGTATCTGGGAGGTCTATGGGGCGGTTGTAATTAGCTCCGATCCAGAACAACAAGTTCAGTGCAGCATTGTCGAACGCCGTAACCACAGTGAGCTGGCTGAACTCAACCACATACTCCAACAGGGAAAGGTCTTTGCAGGCGAGGGAGGTGAACTATGCAGTGAGGGAATCCATGGGGAAGGAAACACTATGGAAACAAAAAAAAAAAACACTGAATGGAAAACTGAAAACAAACAGAGGGGAAAACATGCATAATTAACTGTTTTGGTTGGGTCCTCTGTCATACTACGCTGCCAGAAGGAACAAAAGAGCTGTGGATAAACGAAACTGTCATTTATTAAACCACACATACAGGGTAAATTCACACTTGGAAGAGAAGGAAGACACACGTATACAACTGGTAGATCCGACAAAGGCGGAGCACACAGACTGGAACTAAATGCATGACTTAACGAGACAATTGGGAGGAAAACAGGTGAACAGAATCACTAATTAAGAGACAGGGAGGACAAGAACAGGAATGACCAAACAAGGGCACATAAGGGAGAAACAACAAAGACAGTCCAATCCTGACATATTGTATTTTGATCAAATAAATGCAGCATCGATAAGCATAAGAAACTTCTTTCAAAAACATGAATCTTTTAATAACATTTAATTTATTTTTTTGTATTTTTTAAACATTTGAATAACTTATTGGCAGTCCATAAAAAATAAAATAAAATAAAATAAAATAAAATAAAATAAAATAAAATAAAATAAAATAAAAATGTTTGGTGTTCTGCATTCATGTCAAATCAAGTGAGAGTGCATCAGTTCTCAGCTGTATTTTTTTTTTTCTTTCTGACAGGCTGATCTCAAAACATATGTCAACTTGCTGAAGAAGGAAGTGGTAAAGTAATGACCTTGGGAGCCTGCTGTCCTCATATCAGTTTCCTGTCACTTTAGGTTAATATCAAGATGCTTCTGAACCTTGCCTGTTGGTGGGGAGTATTGATTCAGTGGGATTTGCACAGCAAAATGGAGGACTTGTCAAAATATATTCCTGTTCTAAGAATCATAATGAACATTTAGCAAACACAGACAAAATGTTCTCTCTCTCTCTCTCTCTCTCTCTCTCTCTCTCTCTCTCTCTCTCTCTCTCTCTCTCTCTCTCTCCTCCTCCTCGTGTCATTACAGTCCATTGTCTTCTCGGTTTACAGCTCTAAGCTCATCTCCTCTCTCTCTCTCTCTCCATCTATTCTACACCCCCTCTCTCTCTCTCTCTCTCTCTCTCTCTCTCTCTCTCTCTCTCTCTGTGTGTGTGTGTAGAGGATGAGAGCATGAGGGGAACTTTCTAATTTACCCACACTGCCTCTGTGATGAGGGTCCATCCATTATACCAGCACACACACACGTATGAGTCCTAAGAGGATCTTCATATAATTATTGTGGGTACACTAGATTAAATTGGGCCTAAGTCCAGCTCTGGGCAAAAATACTGAGGGCCATTTTCAGTCAAACATTTAAAGCCAGCTGATATGTCATTCAACACACAATGGTTGGCGGGGCAGGTTAGTGTGGAAGAAAAATAATGCCATATGTCTTTGAAACAAAAAAGAATGTTGAATAGCACTAACTGAAAAAAAAAAATATTGCATTGCATTTACAGTGCTTGCATTTTAATGCCTTGTATTTCCAGGTCTTGCAATTTCAGGTCCTGGAATTTAACATCGTTGTTTATTTAAACTGTGAACATTTCAATTCAAAATATTTTACACACATAATTAAAAAAATTAATAATTAATATTCACCTTCCAGAATTCACTTCCAAAATATTCAGTCTGTTTAAAAATACGATGTATAATTTTGACAGGCTAATTTCGGTCCATTTTATTTCACCTTCCAAATTTGCTTCCACAAATTTGGTGGTTAAAATTTGGCAGAAAATTCGCAATTGCACATCCGGGAGCTGCAGAAATAGCAGTAGAGCACCGATGCATGATCTCCATCTGCTGTCAGTTGCTCACCAGCAGGTGCCGCAAGCGGCTGTTGATGAAGACCAAAGCAACAGGCGGATTAAGTAATTCATTCGCAAAAACTGATCTGCAGAAATGGAGCAAGCACTAAGTAGAGGTTTTGATTATCGGGGCCAGTATAAACATGTGGAAAAGCTGATTGTGTGTATGTTTAATTCAACATATTCGCTGTTTCACGTAGCCTACATGTAAGCAGCTTTCTCTACCACAAAGTAGATTATGCTATTTACCCAACGCTGAAATACGGAACTAGCATTACATTCGAGGAAGACATATATTGCTTTCGGTTGCTTAGTTTTCATAACTTTGTATCATGGCTTGTGCGAAGATGTGCTGTAATACTGGGGCCCCCCTCATATGTCACATGCACTCCAGGATTCCCCAACTACACATAACGCGCCTCAGTGAAATAATATAGTGATATAAGACCTCAGATCTCAGAATACACTTTATTGATGATTATGCTAACTATATCGGGGTCATTCTACAGAAACGTCCACTTTTGGTATGGCAAAATGTCTTAAAATATATTTATTTTTCTAACATTTAAACTTAGACCACATTATTAGATTACCTTTTGGCTTTATGAATACATATAAATGACAGCTTAATTATTTTTCTTTTTAGCTTTTTTGTGCAATTATTTGAAGACCACATGTACCATTTCTTGTCACTGGAGTTACCTTCTTTATCAATATTAAAAGATTTTATGAAATATTTCTCTTGATTTTTTTTTCAGCACATGTAGTCAGAGTTACAGAAAAATAATGAAAATGCAAGAAACAAGGAGATTATATTTTATTTATAAACCCGATTCCAAAAAAGTTGGGACACTGTACAAACTGTGAGTAAAAAAGGAATGGAATAATTTACAAATCTCATAAACTTATATTTTATTCACAGTAGAATATAGATAACATATCAAATGTTGAAAGTGATACATTTTGAAATGTCATGCCAAATATTGGCTCATTTTGGATTTCATGAGAGCTACACATTCCAAAAAATTTGGGACAGGTAGCCATAAGAGGCCGGAAAAGTTAAATGTACATATAAGGAACAGCAGGAGGACCAATTTGCAACTTATTAGGTCAATTGGCAACATGATTGGGTATAAAAAGAGCCTCTCAGAGTGGCAGTGTCTCTCAGAAGTCAAGATGGGCAGAGGATCACCGATTCCCCCAATGCTGCAGCGAAAAATAGTGGAGCTATATCAGAAAGGAGTTTCTCAGAGAAAAATTGCAAAGAGTTTGAAGTTATCATCATCTACAGTGCATAATATCATCCAAAGATTCAGAGAATCTGGAACAATCTCTGTGCATAAGGGTCAAGGCCAGAAAGGCCAGAAAACCATACTGGATGCATACTGTGATCTTCGGGCCCTTAGACGGCACTGCATCACATACAGCAATGCTACTGTAATGGAAATCACAACATGGGCTCAGGAATACTTCCAGAAAACATTCGCCGTTGATGGCTAAAACTCTATAGGTCAAAAAAGAAGAATATATATTTTATAATATTTATAGTTAGCATTTTGTTTTATTATGCCATTTTATATCATATATTTGATAGTTATGAATATATTATTGTATTTTAAATGGTAGAAAATCCTGTTTTTGACTACAAAATAAAGCACTTTCCCTCTGTACATGGCTGTGGGGATGAGCAGTTTTGTGGTGCTTGGAATTCTTTATAATTAATTAAAAACAAATATTGCCACAAGTTCCTATTCAAAGTGTTTGAGGAAATAGCAGAGCAAGTGAGCTATCGTGTCATTGATGCGGAAGTAGTTCAGTTCATAGCGTGTGAGTAAGAGATTGAGAGATTTGTGAGAGAAAATCGCCAAATGGCTAATAAAAAGTTGTACCGTGAGGATGTGTTGCAAATGTTATTCGCCAATTCTGACTCTGAAGGGGAATATTTGACTTTTGGAAATGGCGATCGGTCATCTAATGATCACGCTTCTCCGGGTACATCTTAGCAGCACATTGGTGCCGCCGTGCAAGGCGGGAGTGTTCACAAAGCAAAAACAAATGATCATTTCGAGCTTTTGCCCAATGGGGATGGGGGTGGCAGGGGTGAACGTGTCCATAGGAGAGCTGTTGCTGATCGCACACGCTCTAAGGGCCGCTGGCAGACAGTACAGGTGCAGTCAGAGAGTAGTGCTCTGCGATATGCCATGCAATGAAAGGGTTGGTACCATATTCTCAAGAACTATAAACTGTGTCACTTAGATATCTGATTGGGCAGATAGCTGGTCAACTGATCAAAAAATAGGCACATGCATTTTACTATGGCACAGTAATATAGTAATAATTTACTACTTTTTCCTGGTTTCCAGGTTTTTTTTTTTTTTTTCTGTTGTTTTTTCATTTTTTCCTGATCATTTGGAATGAGAATAAAAAGACAAAAAACAAACAAACAAAACAAAACAAAAAAAAATCAAATAAGTTCAAACATCCATTCAATATCTATTATTTCCTGAATATTACTGATGATCAAAAGGTAGGCTACTGTTCACATGCTTTTTACTACTATATAGTGTAGTAATATAGTAATAATTTAGTACTTTCTCCCGTTTTATTTTTTGGCTTCCTCTTTTCTGATCATTTGAAATGAGGATAAAAAGACACACACACACACACACACACACACACACACACACACACAAAAAAAACCCTGCAAATAAGTTCAATAAATTCAATATCTACTATTTCCTGAATATTATGAAATTTGAGATGGCCGCCCCTGATGACGTCATAATAACCATTTTTCTAATTTACAGTAGATCTCTATCTTTAAGCCCTTTAAAGCCACAAGCTTTTGAAATCTTGATTTGTCAGAAATTACTGTAATTTATATAATTTATATATATATATATATATATATATATATATATATATATATATATATATATATATATATATATATATATATATAATGTTCCAAAGGCTGTAGTACATTCCTAGAGACTTGACTGACTTACTATAGGTGACATTCTGCTAATACCTCTCTTACTGTACATAAAATACATCAATATTTTATACTACAAACTTTGGAACATGAAAAATCCCTTTTGGGCTCTTATTATTGGGCTCTTTTTTTATATAGATATTTGATAATTTGTACATACAGTAAGGCAGATATTGGCAAAATTTCCAGTCTTGTAACTAGCAACAAACTACAACCTGTGGAACATGAAAAAAAAAGAAAAGAAAAGAAAAAAAAAAAAAAAAAAAAATGTTTTTTTTTTTTTTTTTTTGTAATGTATTTGTGTACTGTACATACTATAAGGGATATATTGGCAAAATCTAACCTGCAGTAAATCAGTCTTGTATCTAGCAACGTACTACAGCCGGAACATGAAAAAACCCTTTCCAGGGATCTTTTATATGTAAATAATTGTGTATTGTACATATATGAAGGGAAGTATTGGCAAACTCTCACCTGTAGAAAATCACCATGTGCAATAAAAGCCTTAGAATTTGACAGTGTGTTATTTTAAATGTTAAAAGTTATTTTAATTAAAATACATTGGACGTTTTAACCCAGTCGGTGGATTTGTCAGATGGTCCCTTGGGTGCGATAGCGCGTCAGCGCTTTCTCCGGTTTAAATTTGCAGCAAAAAATACACCTGGGCAGTTTTGAACTCCTTTTTTTATGTCAATATAAAGTGCTTGTATATTGTTAAAAACTAATCGTGGTATTGATATTGTGGGACTGTCGACTCTATATATCAGTGGTAAGGGAAAGCAATTATAACGAAAATGCTGCACGTTGCGTTCTTCTGACCTCATTGGCTTGCCTAAAGTGTATTCTGGGATTTGAGGTCCTATCACTGTATTAGTTCACTGAGGCGTGTGTTTGTTTGTTGGGGAATCCTGAAGTGTGACATATGAGGGGAACCCCAGTATTTGCACAGAGTCACAAGCCTATGGCAAGCCGAATTGACTTTTATTCATTCGCAGGATATGTATTCTTGATATCAACAATTCAATTTTCACTAGTTAAAATGTTAATTCTTGATATCAGGAATTAGATTTCTTCTAGTAACAATTGCTATTTTTGATATCAACAATTACATCACCACTAGTAAAAATGTTAATTCTTGATATCAACAATTCAGTTTTCACTAGTAACAATGTTAATTCTTGATATCAAGAATTAGATTTCTACTAGTAACAATTGCTATTTTTGATATCAGCAATTGTATTTTCACTAGTTAAATGTCACCATAGGCTGCCATTCAAATTTAATTGTTGATATCAAGAATTGATTTCTTACTAGTAACAACATTTTTGATATCAGTAATCACGTGGTTACTAGTACAGACATAGATTCTTGATATCAACAATTTAATTCTTGATATCAACAATTCAATTCTTGATATCAACAATTTAATTCTTGATATCAACAATTTAATTGTCACTAGTGACAATGTTCATTTCTGATATCATGAATATGATTGTTACTAGTAAGAAAGCCATTTTAGATATCAGAAATTACCCTCCCAATTGTTGATATCAGAAATACATTTTCAGATATCAGAAATGAACATTGTCACTAGTAACAATTAAATTTGTTGATATCAAGAATTAACATTTTAACTAGTGACAATTAATTCTTGATATCAAGAATTCACATTTTTACTAGTAAAAATGTCATTGTTGATATCAAAAATTATATTTCTACTAGTAAGAAATACAAAGCTGATATGTGCATTTAGAAGAAATACATTTTTGATATCTGTAATAGTTTCGGCGCCGTTTTAACATTTAAACATATGAATTGTTGATATCAACAATTTAATTGTTGATATCAACAATTAAATTCTTGATATCAGCAATTTAATTCTTGATATCAACAATTTAATTGTCACTAGTAACGACACGTATTCTTGATATCAAAAATGACGTCATCACTCGCAGAAATGCGTTTATCATATCAAAAATGAAATTACAACTAGTAATACACATACTTCTTGATATCAGTAACTTAATTCTTACATGTTAAAATTACATTTTCACTAGTAAAAATTGTTATTTAAGATATCATGAATTCCTTTTTGGATATGTGCATAGTAATGAATTCCTTTTTGGATATGTGCATAATTTAATGACGAGTGCAACCCTTTATGAATGTTTATTTTGGCAAAGGCTATGTAACTCCGCCTACCAACGTGTGGTAGTGTTACTCAACAATACACAAAGACCTCAATGATTTACCAAATTCTGTGGTGCAGATGGTTGGACTCTAAACGGTTGTTTTTTGACGCGACGGACCCGGGTTCGATTCCGCCTTCTGCCGAGCTGTTTCTTCACCATTTTCACATCCCGTATCACGGGAAAGGCATAATTTTCTATAAAACTGAACGAAATTATCGAAAAGTGAAAAATAACGTGGATATTGTGTAGGGTTAGGGATAGTTGTAGCGGCGCGTCCATTTAATAATTTTTAAATAAAAATTATAATTTACACTCAATATGTTATTATTGTAGCCTATACTGTTTTATAATGTGGCCTACTACAATAATGAGGTGCAGATGTTGGTCACTATTTGCACTAAGTAGCACGAACAGCATCAAATTACTATTACTGGAAGAAAATACTCATATTATTAAATAGTATAAATAGAATATATTGCTAATAAAATATGCTATTTTCACTTAGTGTAAATAGAATTCATTGTATTCAAATAACCCCTGCCAAAATCAAATTCTTAACTAATCAGCCATTTCAACTGGAAGATGAAGGCTGTGGTATTAAGTTTATCCACTAGAGGGAGCCACACTATAAGGATTTATTTATTGAAAATAAATGCAATAAATGTGTATAACCGTAGTGTAGCGACAGTATTATAATATTATTAGTGTGCATAGAAATATGTGAAATGCTTGTAGATCATTTACCGCAATAAAACAAACTTGATTAAATATACAGTATCTCACAGAAGTGAGAACACCCCTCACATTTTTGTAAATATTTTATTAAACCTTTTCATGTGACAACACTGAAGAAATGACACTTTGCTAGAATGTAAAGTAGTGAGAGTACAGCTTGTATAACAGTGTAAATTTACTTTATCATTCATCTTGTCCACCGATGCTCCAAGAACTGGACAACATGTTATATAAAAATAATTCCTATTAGGACACGACTCATTCATGTAGACGCGATATTACCAAAAAAAAAAAAAAAAAAAAAAAAAAAAAGTCCAGTGTTATATTGTTCCTTTTAGTTGTATTTTTTATTTGATGTATTAGAAGAAAGTGTAATAAAACCAAAAATAAACACCTGAAAAAACGACATGAAGTTATTTTTAAAACTAAATTAATGCCTTGTTCATTTTTCCTTTAATTAGCCGAAGGACTTGGTGGCCAATAAAAAGAAACAGCATAAACTTCCTTTTCCAGCCATAACATTTTTACAATTAACAAAAAATAAAGAAAAATTAATCCAGCCATAACATAATTTTCACGTTTCAATGACAAAACAAATAAATAAAAGAAGAGCCGTTTCTGCGCATGGATGTTCTTCCGCCATCTTTGGCCAATGCTGACGCTAAAAGGAGTGTCTGAAAATCTCATTAATATTCCATGAACTAATTACCATAGCTATTCTTACATGTTAAAATGGCATTTCTACATATCTGTAAAAGTATTGTTACTAGTTAAAATTTTATTTAAGATATCAGTAATTCTATTTTCACTAGTTGCAAGGACAATTTCAGATATCAACTGCCTTTGATGATATCAACAATTACTGTGTTACTAGTAAAAATGTGAATTCTTGATATCAACAATTTAGTTGTTACTAGTTGAAATGTTAATTCTTGATATCAGTAAATGTATTTCAAACATGTTACAATTGTTATTTCTGATATCTGAAAATGCATTTCTGATATCAATATAATTTCTGATATCTAAAATTGGTTTCTTACTAGTAACAATCACATTCATGATATCAGAAATGAACATTGTCACTAGTGACAATTAAATTCTTGATATCAAGAATTAAATTGTTGATATCAAGAATCGATGTCTGTACTAGTAACCACGTGATTACTGATATCAAAAATAAAGGTTGTTACTAGTAAGAAAGCAATTCTTGATATCAACAATTAAATTTGAATGGCAGCCTATGGTGACATTTAACTAGTGAAAATACAATTGCTGATATCAAAAATAGCAATTGTTACTAGTGAAAACTGAATTGCTGATATCAAGAATTAACATTGTTACTAGTGGAAATCTAATTGTTGATATCAAAAATAGCAATTGTTACTAGTAGAAATCTAATTCCTGATATCAAGAATAAACATTTTAACTAGTGAAAATTGAATTGTTGATATCAAGAATACATATCCTGCGAATGAATAAAAGTCAATACGGCTTGCCTATTGCCATTCCCCAGGTTAAAAATTATTGATATCAAGAATTAACATTTTAACTAGTAGAAATATAATTACTGATATCAAGAATTAACATTGTTACTAGTGAAAACTGAATTGTTGATATCAAGAATTAACATTGTTACTAGTGGAAATGTAATTGTTGATATCAAAAATAGCAATTGTTACTAGTAGAAATCTAATTCCTGATATCAAGAATTAACATTTTAACTAGTGAAAATTGAATTGTTGATATAAAGAATACATATCCTGCGAATGAATAAAAGTCAATTCGGCTTGCCATACAAGCCATGACACAAAGTTACGGAAACTAAGCAACCGAAAGCACTGTCTTCCTCAAATGTAGTTCTGTACTTCAGCTTTGGGTAAAATAGCATAATCTCCTTTGTGGTAGAGAAAGCTGGTTACATGTAGGCTATTGGAAACAGCGAAGATGTTGAATTAAACATACAAAAAATCAGTTTTTCCACATGTTTATATCAAAACTTCTACTTAGCGCTTACTCCATTTCTGCAGATCAGTTTTTTGTGAATGAATGACTTAATCCACCTGTTGCTTTGGTCTTCATTAACAGCCGCTTGCGCCACCTGCTGGTGAGCGACTGACAGCAGATGGAGATCATGCATAGGTGCTCTACTGCTACTCCTGCAGTTCCCGGATGTGCACTGGCGAATTTTCTGACGAATTTTAAACCACTGAATTTGTGGAAGCGCATTTGGACAGTGAAATAAGATGGACCGAAATTTGCCTGTCGAATATTATACATAGTATATTTAAACAGACTGAATATTTTGGAGGTGAATTCTGGAAGGTGAATATGAATTATTAAATGTTTAATTATGAAAACGTGTGTGGAATATTTTGAATTTAAATATTCACATCTTAAAAAAAAAAAAAAAACTATTAAAACTTAGATTTTAAGCAAAATGCAAGCACTATTAATGCAATGCATTTTTTTTTTTTTTTTTTTTTTAGTTAGTGCAATTCAACATGCTTTTTTGTTTCAAACACACATGACATTATTTTTCTACCATAGGTAAGTGCCCTTAAATTATCCATTTACATTTTCATTTGATTTCACATTGAACCCCAGTAACACTCAACTGATTTCTCCTTTTAATTCTCAGTAATGCTACAAAAGGGATAGTTGAGGGAAATGTGTGGAGATCGCATTGTTCTTGTGTGCTTCATAGCTGTCTCTCACACAAGCTGTGGAAAAGGGGCTTTGTTAGCTGAATTACATATCACAGTGGTTATCATAGCTTTATTTCCTCTCTAGAATGGATGCTTTCCAATGCATCTGTATAGAGCACCCATCAAAACCTCCATGTTTGTCAGGTTACTTATGGCTTGCTGTACTCTAAAAATTCCCCTTTCCTATTCTCCTGTCAATAATCCCTGTTTTTCACTTTAACTGATCCCTTTTCTTTGCAAAAAGGATTATTTGGATTTGATGAGGTGTGTTGAGGGTCGAGGGTAATACTGAGCAAAGGGAAAAGCTAATAGGGCTGCCAGTTGAGATTGAATTTGTAAAAGACGGGGAGCGTGAAAACAGAGTAGGTGCAGGCTTTATTAAAAGAATGGTTGAAACAGGCAAGGTCAAATCACCAGCAAACAATAATGTCCAAGGTCAAAATAAAAGAGTAATCCAATAAACAGGTAAAGGTCTGGGAGGCAGCAAATGATCACAAAAAAAAAAAAAAAAAAAAAAAAAAAAACAGTCCAAGATCAAAACTTAGCAAGGCTAGGCAAGACAAACAAGAGAGTGCTCTGAATTGTCCAATTACAGCTAAACAAGACTCAGCAAACAGTAGCTGTGTCCCGAACTTAAGTGCATGGACTCCGAAGTGCGCATTTGAAGTGCGAATGCATCACAGTGGCGCGACGAAGGGTGTCCCAAACTGAAGTGTGTGGACTCCGAAGTGCGATAGTGTCACAGCGTCACGAAATAAGCTGTCCCAATGTCAGAATGCGCACTTCGAAGACCGCATCTGAAGTGCGAATGCGTCACCGCGGCGCGACGAAGGCTGACGAATTTCGAAAGCGACTTCAAATGCGCCCTTCATTTCCCATAAAAATTAAGCGTACATCTTATGGACACTTCGCACCCTACAATATCCCAGAATCACTTGCGTGCATATGACGAAGGTATTTATATTCAGAGGCAGGTGAGAGTTCTGTGGAGGACTTCACATTGAAATGTAAGTATTGTGTTTTCATTTGCTCAAATACGTAGCAAAAGGGTTTAAAGCCAGGTTTTTTTAGCATAAAGCCCACAAACAATAAGACAGCCACTATATAAGGCAATGGTCTTTCCCTTTGTTGTGTTTCTGTAGTGCACTCATGCAAGAGATGTCTACAAATGTTTTAACCAAACTTAAGCACTTCAGTATTTTGTATGCATGTCCTTCTATGTCATATTTTCTAATGTTAAGATTGCAAACCTGTCTTTTTTCATAAGTGTTTCCATTTTCTTTTGTTTTAATACTATTCTGGAGAAAGTGAGCATGTGTTTTTGTTGGTTAACAGGCAAGGTTTATTTGTGAAGTGTCCTGAGACAGGTGAGGGAGCGAGTGGACAGGGAGGCCATCAAACTCAAACAAATTCATTCTTCATTAGCCAAGAGAAAACAGTGGGAAAAAATGAGTACATTACAGTTTTTCCAATACATTTTTTAAATGTCATATTGTCAATGAAACAACCTAATTTCTGTAGTTTATTTTTGTGACGCAAGTTAAAAATGAAATGCATAAATTGTATACATTATTCATTTTTTGTAATTTATTCATAAATACGCCTGAGTACTTTCTGTACATTTTGTATTTTTGTTTTGCATATTCACATGTGTAAATAAAAGAAAAGTGCTTATGTACATTGGTATTTTTTTTTTATGTAGCTTATAATTTTTTTCACAAAACATTCTTTTATATGTTTATTTGTTTGTCCTGTAAATACTTTTTTACACATTAAAACAAAATGTTCTATACATAATAGAAAGTACTTTTTACAACCATTTACAACATAGCTTAGGTTTAACATCAGAAAAACAACATCAGTTTGAGCCCAGCCCTGCCTCCGTGTTTTCTGGGGTCTTCAGGAGGTCAGTCTCTTGGTGAATGGCCAGCACCTCAGAGACTCGGAGGACAGTGTGGTGACAGTGGAACGAGGCACATGTCAAACACTCTGGAGACCATCTGTATGATGTACCACTAGCAGACAGAAGAGAAACACCAGGGTCTGGATCATGGCACACCATTCATGTTGCCGTTCACTTCCCAGTAGATCCAGCAGCACAGTCAGGGTCTCCCTGCTCAGAACAAAACCATTAAACACCTGTCCAGCGCTGGCACATTCAGCTTCATCCTGCAGTACAGGGGTCTGGTCTGATTTAGGGAAAGAAGGAAAAGAGAAATTGTTTGACAACGTAAGCTATGACAACATAATTAGTACAAGAAATATTGACATACTTTAGTAAACTACTTTTAGTAACTACCAATACCATATTGGAGAAAAACTACTAGTCATATTTAAAACCTTAGCTACAGGAATAGTTCACCCAAAAATATAAATTACAAACCTGGAGCAACTGAAGGGTGAGTAAATGATTACACAATTTTCATTTTTGGCTGAACTATCCTTTAAGTAAAAGCATTATCTTGCATACTCTAATATACTTAAGGTATTGAGAGTAAAAGTAAAGGTATGTGCAGTATTGTCTTGAAAAAAAGAATTTGTCAGGATGGTTTTACATTAATAATACTGCTGCACTTCTGTGTATGTTGCAGTTTACTTCTAAATATGTTCAAGGTTGTTACATTTAAAGTTGCTGGACATTAAGCTGTACTATGCTCTATTTTTTTAAATACAGTTTTATTTTTATGGTTAACTGCCTAAAAAAAAATACGGGTTGCAAACCTGTCTACATATGGTCAAGACAATAAACTACATAAAATTGCACATTTGTAAAATATCAGTCAGCATTTGAACTACTATGTGTGTATTTTGTAGTTTTTCATATGTATCATTACATTATTCAAGTAAGCTCCAAGCCAGTACCTGCATTTAAAGTTGTAATCCGACAAAGGACGCAGCAAACCAGTGTAGTTTACCTGGCCTCGGTCTTGGCTAAGCCTGAGGTTCATCACCGTCTCCTCCATTATGAGTAAATCATAAAAACAAAACGAGCAGTTCTGGCTCCACCTATCCTGGCAGGACTGTCCTCTCGTCACGGCTCTTCTCGAACCGTTGCTATGCGACAGAGCGCTAATCGGAAACACCTGGTGGCGGAATTAGGAAATCCTGTGAAGGCGGAACATCTCACGCACTTCGGAGGACCCTTCGTGCACTTCGGAGGCCTGGTCTTCGAAGTCCGTGGCCTTCGAAGTGTGCACACTCAACTTTGGGACACAACTAGTGTGTGAGAGTGTGCAGCTTAAATAGTCCTCCTAATGGGAAAAGGTGTGTCCGTAACACTGATCTATAATATAGAACTGGATTGCTCATGACGTCACTTAAGTGAAGCCGCCGCGCCGCCATATTGGTAATCCCTAGTGTGAGTAAACGTTCTATTGAATTAATAGGAAATTGTATGATTTTAATGAGAAAACATCACCTAACAAGTCAGCGTTTATAAATCTTTAGTATGTCTGTACATTATTACAATGCAAACCCCCTAGGCATGTAAACGGTTTATTTTTTTTTTTAAATGTCGGGAGTTTCCCCTACTTATTAAGAACCTACGTTCATTACAGTAGCGAACATCATGAACATGATAAACATCAGACGGACACGACCTCAGCATATATAACAAACGACAAAGTGCTCATTCTGAAATCTGAATTTATTCAGAGAAATAACTGACTATATACAGTACGGATTTAAAGACATAAAGATTTATTTCCAAGATAGTAAGTTAAGCTTTTCATTTCATTATAGAGCAACATTAACAACATAACTGTATTATTCATTGTAATATATTCAAATCCATTTCTGATACTAATACGTTCATGTGTAATAATTCCTGAATAATTATGTTTAAATTATGTTAAAGAAATAGGCTATATTTTGTGTTGGATCGTGACCTGTGTCGTCAGTGCACAGCAGACACACACACCTAAACGGTTTAAATACAGGTCCTTCTCAAAAAATTAGCATATTGTGAAAAAGTTTATTATTTTCCATAATGTAATGATACAAATTAAACTTTCATATATTTTAGATTCATTGCACACCAACTGAAATATTTCAGGTCTTTTATTGTTTTAATACTGATGATTTTGGCATACAGCTCATGAAAACCCAAAATTTCCTATCTCAAAAAAATTGCATATTTCATCCGACAAATAAAAGAAAAGTGTTTTTTAATACAAAAAAAGTCAACCTTCAAATAATTATGTTCAGTTATGCACTCAATACTTGGTCGGGAATCCTTTTGCAGAAATGACTGCTTCAATGCGTCGTGGCATGGAGGCAATCAGCCTGTGGCACTGCTGAGGTGTTATGGAGGCCCAGGATGCTTCGATAGCGGCCTTAAGCTCATCCAGAGTGTTGGGTCTGCGTCTCTCAACTTTCTCTTCACAATATCCCACAGATTCTCTATGGGGTTCAGGTCAGGAGAGTTGGCAGGCCAATTGAGCACAGTAATAGAGATTGCTAAGACATGTGACCAACTGGGCGGCAACGTCATCAGAACGCAAAGAATTATGGGTATGTTTGGCCAGTTTACATGGGTTGGTATAACAGGCTAGTGTTCTTGCATGAAAATAATGAAAAATTAGCGTGAAAAACAGAATATAATCGTACAAAATGCAGCGGACTAAAGAAAACATTGTCGTACCATACCGCCTAAAACTAAATCCTAATGCAAAGACGAGATATGACGAGAAAAAAAAAAGGGAATCAAAAGACTGGATCCTTACGAGCAGAGCGACTGGTCAAGGGACGTCAAACTGTTGCCGAACTCCCAGCACCCATATATTTACAACTACATGATACTAAGTGTTAGTGCATACACACACCAAGTTTTCTATGGACTTTTTAATAATGTAAATGTATTCATCTAAATGTGTTTACATGTTAAATATGTAAAGAAACTGAAATTAAGTTGGATTGTTACTAATATTTAAGTTATGTAATTGTGTTTGCAACCAAAGAACACTGATTTTGCACAATTCTTCCTTAATACAGATAAAGGAGGCAGAATTTCATTCGGTCTTTGTGTATTTTATTTACAGACATGGCTAAAAAAATTATTACATGTGAGAAGAGACATTACAAAAATCTTTTGGAAAACAATAAACATTTACATATTAGATGTGAGCATGGTATATAATTCTCCAAAAAGGCTTGAAACCGGTCTGTGTTCGTAGCTTTGACCTCAGTATGGCCGAGGTACATAGAAGGGGTCCAGTCAGGATCACACTCTAACATTTCATAGGCAGGTTTGCCTGCAAACACAGTCACCAAATAAATTGCTATGTAGCCTAGATGTACAACATTTAAAACTGATTAACGTTACGCTTTAGTACGTTGGTAACTTAAGCTAATGGTCTGGTTAAGTCAAACAAAAACACGCTGGTTTTTGCCCACAACATAACATTTACAGAGAGTAATTGTAACTTACCTTCGTGAAAATGCTTTGAACACACATCGTGTGTGGTGGAGTGTTATCGAAGGTAATCTTGGGCTCCTTACTGCTGCTATCCATGCCATTCGTCAACTATTTGTCACCTCTGAAACATGGCTTGTACTATTATTTTTCCACGCTGGAAAACGATAAAAGGATATTCCGTTCTTAAGCTTTACGCCACTTCTATTCCAGTTTATAGCGTTCTTCCCTCTATGCATAGAAGTCTGGCGCGTTATGTTTGTGCCGCGGTTTCCCAAAATGCTTTGCGTTTACCACTGGGAATACGTCATGATGACGACACATTAGCAATCTCTATACCATGGTCAGTAAACCATTTACCAGTGGTTTTGGCACTTGTGAGCAGGTGCCAGGTCGTGCTGAAAAACGAAATCTTCATCTCCATAAAGCTTTTCAGCAGATGGAAGCATGAAGTGCTCCAAAATCTCCTGATAGCTAGCTGCATTGACCCTGCCCTTGATAAAACACAGTGGACCAACACCAGCAGCTGACATGGCACCCCAGACCATCACTGACTGTGGGTACTTGACACTGGACTTCAGGCATTTTGGCATTTCCTTCTCCCCAGTCTTCCTCCAGACTCTGGCACCTTGATTTCCGAATGACATGCAAAATTTGCTTTCATCCGAAAAAGTACTTTGGACCACTGAGCAACAGTCCAGTGCTGCTTCTCTGTGGGAAATGCGGCACCTGTAGCCCATTTCCTGCACACGCCTGTGCACGGTGGCTCTGGATGTTTCTACTCCAGACTCAGTCCACTGCTTCCGCAGGTCCCCCAAGGTCTGGAATCGGTCCTTCTCCACAATCTTCCTCAGGGTCCGGTCACCTCTTCTCCTTCTGCAGCGTTTTTTGCCACACTTTTTCCTTCCCACAGACTTCCCACTGAGGTGCCTTGATACAGCACTCTGGGAACAGCCTATTCGTTCAGAAATTTCTTTCTGTGTCTTACCCTCTCGCTTGAGGGTGTCAATGATGGCCTTCTGGACAGCAGTCAGGTCGGCAGTCTTACCCATGATTGCGGTTTTGAGTAATGAACCAGGCTGGGAGTTTTTAAAAGCCTCAGGAATCTTTTGCAGGTGTTTAGAGTTAATTAGTTGATTCAGATGATTAGGTTAATAGCTCGTTTAGAGAACCTTTTCATGATATGCTAATTTTTGAGAGATAGGAATTTGGGGTTTTCATGAGCTGTATGCCAAAATCATCAGTATTAAAACAATAAAAGACCTGAAATATTTCAGTTGGTGTGCAATGAATCTAAAATATATGAAAGTTTAATTTTTATCATTACATTATGGAAAATAATGAACTTTTTCACAATATGCTAATTTTTTGAGAAGGACCTGTATATCGCTTATCCTGCCCCAAAAGACCGTAAACACTGCAGATAACATCTGAAGTAAACATTAATTAACATACACATAACATAAAAACTAGTCCTGTTTGACTGATTTGCTTCAAATCGGGTGATTTTAGGACAGCGGTTTGAATGTGACTCAATGGTGCCCTCTGGCAGTAGGGATTAGTAAAATGGCGGATCGAACACTTCCGGTGGCAGTTTAGAATGTGGTGAGCGATCCAGTCATATATAGATCAGTGGTCCGTAATCAGTTCCAGGGCAAAGGGTTATGGGAGATGGAGTCTTGGGTGAGAAGGTGATAGAGACCTCTAATGGTGAGCAGGAGGAACAGCAGAGAAATACAGCACAAAAGGTTTTTTTTTTTTTTTTTTTTTTTTTTTTTTTTTGGACACTGGACAGCAACAGTCCCTGTCACTTACATTGCATGGAAAAGAGCAGTCCACATGTTCTACAAAACAGCTACTTTTCTGTTACACAGAACAATGACAGTCTTTCAGGGTTTGGAATGACATAAACAAAAGTACATGATGATAGAATTGTCATTTTGGGGTTGAACTATTTACTTGTTGATGTCTGTACTGACAGACCAAAACAGAAGAATGCAATATTTGTTTCAGAAGTCCTTTTTTTTTAAATACAACCACTGAGACTGGAGGGAAAAACAATATGAATTGTTCTTTACAGCAAGATTAGGATATATAGATACTTCTAAGAACACACTGACTTGCAAAAGAGATGAATTCTTACTGAGTTCTGACTCACTCAGTGGAGGCAATGGCCTGATCTGCAGTACACCATTTTAAACTAGTTATAAAGGGGACACAGAACTCTAGTGGACTTCCAAACATACTTTTATTCAAAGTAGAGTATGTGTATGTGTCACATGTATGTCTGTTTTGCTTTCATTATGTCTTTGTCATTTGACCTATAGTTTTCCCTCTGTGTTTAATTAGTTATTCAGTTCACATATGTTCTATTGCTCTAGTCATTAATCTCTCATTGTTTTTGTATTTATAGCCCTTGTGTTTCTTCAGTTCTTTGTCCGGTCATGTCTACGCTTTGATGTGTGTTTCACTCAAAACAACCAGCCATGACAGTATGACTGCAGTGTTCTATTAAAAAGTCATGCATGGACGCTTCACACATGAACTGATGATTAATTTTAATCTAAAAATGAACGAGAGAGAAAAAAAATGCATGTTGGTACATATAATCCATGGGGGAAACCTTTTATCAAAGCATTAAAACTTTCTTACCCACTGTAACAAACCTTGCAAACACATTCATTCTTTATATATTCTTTTAAACAGTACCTTTATTTTTAACTGTTTGCTTGAAAAGCATGGTTAGACTATTTTTAATTTCTGTTATATACATGCCACTTGGTTTGATATTTTATTATCTAATGCAATAACATTCCATTTTTAAGTGTCCACTTACTGTCTTGTGATATCCTGCAATATCTAGAGTGCTTGTGTTCATTTGTCTGACTGACAGAAAAAAAATAAATAAATACTGTAGGAAACAATACAAAAGTAAGACTTTTCTTGTATAACCGATTCTACAAGGTCTTTCCTTGTAGCCCTGAAGGAGAATTTATCTAGTGGGTTAAAAATAGCCCTGCTAGCAGTATTATCTTTAAAGATGGTCTCATAGGGCCAAGTGAGTCTGACACTGCTGGTACCACGGGAACTGATTATTTCAGCAAGTCAACAGAGAAACAAGTTTCGCTACAAATATTCACAGGCAAATTCAGAAGACACTTAGACCACTAGACTGAATTGCTAATGCATTTGGATCTTTTGAGGGATAGTACCTAAAAAGTATTGTCTCAATGTTTCATTTTTTTCAGTGTAATAGGTAAGTATATGTTAATGACTGCTGAAAAAAAAAAAAGATAAACAGAGATAGTTTCATGCCTTTCTGCTAGTTCAAGGACAAGGAACATCAAATACATCTCGGATCAGGTGGATGAAGTGAGTTTACTTGTAGAGAGCAGTCACCTTCTTTACATTTGTTCTGAAACTAAAAAGCAACAGCTTCCAGATGAAATTAAATTAATGTCATGGCCTTTCTGATGTCGGACAAGATGAGCTTCTTATTGACTCTCAAAACTCTGTATTAAGGTGAGATATGCAAACCAGGCATGTTTAAACTGAGAGACGTAATGCGTCCAAAAGATTCAGATTTATAGGACCCTATGCAATCCGTTTTTTTTTTTTTCCAAATTCTGTTTTTTCCATTTGAATTTTTCTGGATGTCATAAATTGTATTAATCAAAAGGCATGTCTAATTAATTAAAATCATAAAGCTTATACATTTTCACATCGATTTATTAAAAGTTTAACAAAAATTACATGTTTAGGGCCCTATGAAATGTTTTATTTTTTCTTCACCATATGTTTTATTGTTACATAATTCTGTGTTTTATCATGTCTAAATATTTAAATGCATAAAAACAACTTAATTTATTCATTTTTTTCTTAAAATTGCCTTATGGAATGCCCCCCCCCCCCCCCCCTCAGAAATTCTGTGTATTTACATTATTCTGGTTATCAAATGAAGGCATAAAACATTCATTTAATTTATCTTTTAATTACTGAAATTAAGCAAACTGTATTTTTAGTAAACAAACAAGATTTACTATTAAAATAAAAAAATGGAACAAATGTTGTGTAATTATTCCTTAAAAAGTAATGTTTGTTTCTTTTTAGTAGTAGTAGTAGTACTCATGAAGTAATATTCATGAAGTCAACTGGATGACTGGATTCCGCGATTCCGTTCGTGTTTTCCGCATTTGGAAATTTACAGATTAATGAATGATATTCTAGTGGACTCAAAAATCCTTCCTCTCCAAAGGACAAAACAAAAGACTTTTCTCAATACAGCAAAGCAAAGGCAGGGAAAGGATTTTTGTCCTTATCGGTGGAGCAAAGAGCCAATTATGGACTGTTTCTTTAGTCAATGCATCTGAGGAGAAGAAGGTATGTGAGAACAGAGTAGAAAACAGGTGATTTAAAGTGACGTGACATACAGCCAAGTATGGTGACCCATACTCAGAATTCATGCTCTGCATTTAACCCATCCAAAGTGCACACGCGCACACGCGCGCGCGCACACACACACACACACACACACACACACACACACACACACACACACACACACACACACACACACACACACACACACACACACACACACACACACACACACACACACACACACACACAGAGCAGTGGGCAGCCATTTATGCTGCCGTGCCTATGGAGCAGTTGGGGGGTTCAGTGCCTTGCTCAAGGGCACCTCAGTCGTGGTATTGCCAGCCCAAGACTCAACCTTAGGGTTAGGAGTCAAACTCTCTAATCATTAGGCCACGACTTCCCCATCATCTTCCCCATTTAACATCATCTGCTAAAAGCCAGGTGTTTTAATAGGCCTAAACCTGCAACTGATCTTTACCAAACATGTCCCGCAGTTTTGCATCTGCAATAAGTTTTGGGAAAAGCGATATTTCAACTTTGACATTAATCAATGGTTAAATGACCATAACTATTTTAACTATTTTTTCCATCTTACATAAATATGAGGCTGTTTGAAAGTTTCTATTCAACTTAAGTGAAAGCAAGGTTTGTCAGTCTTTCTAAAAAAGACTTGAGACATTATTTTGTCTCTGATTGCGTTAACTCATGTTGACTTGCAATGATAATATTAATTCGTTCATTCATTCATTCATTCATTCATTCATTCATTCATTCATATTAAGTTATGTTATTAAAAATATGATACGACCTTTATTATTTAGTTGTTTTTACCTCAGTACTGTGTACTGGCCTGTCTCACAGGGAAATATGTTTTCTTGTCCTCTTTTTGAAATATGTAATATGTCCACTTGATGTAATTCTATTTAAGGAGGAAAGCATTGTTGCAGAGGTGAATGCTATCTGAAAGAAAAATAACTTTTCTTTAAGTCTTGCTGACTCTCAAAGTAAATTGGCACTATGAATGGCTGGATACAGAATGGACGGGCAATAACATTTTTTTTTTCTTTTTTTCTCTCTCTCTTCTAATGTTCAACACACACATCAGTTGTTGTATTCCTCAATTGTAAGTCACTTTGGATAAAACCGTCTGCCAAATGAAATTATTTCATGCAGGTTGGTTTACAGCTTTCAACTGGACATTTTAAGAACTTTGTTTTAAGGATGTTTTTCATGACCTGTTTGGATAGTTTCATTTTAACAAACTGAAAACGACTAATTATATTGAATTAGTCTGTTAGAAAATGAATGTATCCCTCATAAACAACAACAGAAAAAGGGTACCACACTGAAATGGCCATTTCAAAGGGCTTTCAGAATGATTTTGAAGGGTACAGCTGATAGAAACTTAGCTCCCATTATTCTTTGCTCAGGTTTAATTGTGTGATGATGGTGCCTCCTTAATTGGCTCAGGAAGATGATACAGAATTGTGTTTTTGATACAGAATTGTGAGTTTGTTGCCCCCCTACTCCCTTCTTCTCTTCAAAGCTCTGGAGGGTAAACCCTTAGCTAATTAATTAATTATAAAAGTATGTGTTTCTGTTGCTTACAGAATGTCTTGAACAACCAACCGCTTGTACAGAGAGAACAGGCTAATCATTTGATTAAGCTTCTGGAGTGTTTATGCATCACCAGCAGATGGCAGTAATGCTCTGTTTGTTTCTGCACTGGGCAAAATCACCATTGACCTTTTGCATTGCTGGGCTTAGATCATAGGACTTCAACCCTGCTCCTGCTGACCCACTGTCCTGCAGAGCAGTGGTGTGCACAGACCTCCGGAGGGGCAGGGGAAAAGTGTCATTCCCCCTCGTTAGCATTCATGATTCTCGGTCAGAAATCGTGGTCCGGGGGGACCTATATTACACCGAATGAGCTCTTTCACGCTGGCGATTGGGGCAGGGGCTCGAGCCCCTGAACAACAAAATAATGAACAACAAAAACTCTTTTCAGCAATGATAATAATAAGAAAACTGCATATTAGAATGATTTCTGAAGAAGCATGTGTCATTGAAGATTTCTGAAGAAGCATGTGTCATTGAAGACTAGAGTAGTGGCTGCTGAAACTTCAGCTTTGCCATCAGGGATAAAGTACATTTTGAAATATATTATGCAACAAAAGTTAAGCTTATACAATAATATTGAAATGCCAACATGAAAAACAAAACAAACAAGCAAACAAACAATAAACACACACACACACACACACACACACACACACACACACACAAAACCAACACAAATCAGTGCTTTAAATTGTATTCCAACACATCTCAGATTATACTTATAAATTTAAACAGAAAATGAATATCATTTAAGCTCAAATAAATTTTACATAAACTCAAATCAATTTTTCCACCTTAGATTATCAGCTCAGAATGCCTCTGTGATGTCATCAAACTAGGCCAATTACACTGTTAAAATTGTGAAAATATGCAAAGTCAAAGAGCCCAAACAAATGGGATCACCAATCACCATTATAGTGACTTATAGTGACAATTACAGTAGTAAACTACTAAATTTAGCTTAAATTTAACAGTGGCACAGTTAAAGACTTTATAGTGTGAATTCACAGTAAAAGAAGTGTAGTAAATTACTGTGAAATTACTATTACATCTTTCTGCTGTTCATTCTGCAGCAAATTTCTGACTACACTAATATATTTTAAAATAATACTCAATAATGTAAATTCCAATGGCAGGTGTTCCTTTTGTGGCAGGATTCCCTAAGTGACTACAACACTGTTCTTACTGTTTTCCTCTAATGTAAATACAAAGCAGACCACCCATGCCTTCATAATGCCAGCAAAAATCAGACCCCTTCCCTGAATCCTGACAGTTATTCCGAGGTCATCCAACCATGAGCCTTTACCAAGACTTCCTACTCTGTCACTGACAATTAGCATAATCTTTTTGCAATGGATAAGTCCTGTAAGGAAAGTAGAGTAACAGGTGCCACAGATGGTCTGGTTTACCATGACTCACACGCTCAGTTTTATTTCAGTTTGTTTAAAGCTAAACCAATGATGACAAAATAGCTATCTCATGCTTACAAGCTGGTCCTTTTTGTCAAGCCAAAAATCTCAGAAAAACCTACTCATTATGATCTAACCTAACTAGTCACTTTCCCTGGACTACCCCACTGCTGACGAGGTGCCAGGGAGAGTGAGAGAGTTTTCTCAATTCACCCGACTCCCTCCCTCCTTCCCTCCCTGGTGGAGCCGAAGTGGACACGGCTCCAGTCGAGGAGAGGAGTAGAGTTTGGAATCATAAGGAAATCTTTGAAGTCTGGGCCTACTGGACAGACAGCAACCTCATCCCACCCCAAAGTCTCAGCATGGGGGCGTCCTATGGCAAGAAAGTAAGTATGCTTTTGTAATTTTTATTAAACAGTAACTTAGTTATTGTAGACTGGATGACTCAGGCCATGACTTGTTTTGAACATGATGTGTCTTAAGAGCTTTTTATGGTTTGTTTACATCAGAATCATCACCAAATATTCAAGGTACTGCTATATGTACAGTAGTACCTTTTTAAATATAATTATGAATGTGTTTTCCAGAAGAAATACTTTATTGTGAATGCACATTTTAGAAAAAAAAATACTTATTTTGTTATAGAAGTCAACATTATGACAATGCTTTCACTTGTTTAAAATGTCTAAATGCAATTGATCCAGGGCACTTTAAATGCTGCTGACATTTTACATCATAGTTTTTCATACCATTTAAAACCAAATTGCTCTAGTTTTCACAAGTTTCGGATTAACCCAAAAGCCCATTGTTGGTGTTATGAGAGTTTGGGTGATATGTAACCAGTGAAGTATTGAAGTAGTAACATTAACAAATATTTGAGCTATGGGGAGAACAGCATGCTGGGAAGGTGTGGATGGAGGGAGTGGTGGCGAGTGAAGTTGACTCATTGCTCAGTTCTGCAAGTGACAGCTGCTGTAGAGAGGGTTACTAGAGTATTATAGGATACAGGAGCCTCTTCTGATTACCTATGTCTGAGCCATTTGCTTGTACAATCAAGTGTTAGATTTATCAGGGAGGAGTCACAGTCAGAATTAAATAAACCTTGATCCACATCATTGATAAGGGACTTTGTTGTATTGTACAGGCATATAGACAGGTATCGAATCAAGGGGATGATGGCATCCCCCTGGTGGAAAAAAAAAAAAATGACAAAAAGCATCCCCCCATGAAACAAGCATCCCCCCTAACCATCCCCTTTAGATTAATAATGTTATGTATTATGGAAAAGTTAATGTGCAAATTAAAATTTAAAATTCTCTATTTATGATCATTCACAAACTAAATAATGGCGACTGGCCAAGTTGCGCACAAGCTGAAGTTTCTGTCATTTTTTTCATGCAAAATGGTTCTTTTGAAAACACAAATTTTAAATTCTTTAAAAAGAAAACAGAAGGTATGGATTTTTCCTTGATTAGAATTTAAAGACATTCCCCTGACATAATGTCATTGTGCTGTATGTGTGACTGTGAGGGACTGAGAGATGATAGGAGAGCTGACGAGTATGTCATCGACTTTGCAAAAAACAAACAAAAAACTTCTTGAGAGTCCAGAAGCATTCACTGCGCGATGAATCCCAATAGAATGCCCTTATAATTCAAGCAATGAAAGAAAAAAAAATACCCATGTATGAGTTTTTGTTTTGTTTTTTATATTCATTGCACAAGCAATGTATGCTACTTTTCTGAATATCAGCACATAAATATGCTAATAATTTTATGCAACAGTGTAGAGCAACACGGTGTTTGATTCCTTGAATGAATCTGTTTTTGAACGAATCATGTGAGCCAGTGATCCAACGATCCATTCACTTGTTTCGATTCTAATTGAATCAGCTGTTTTGAACAAATCGTTTAATTTGAATGATTCAATAAATAATTTATTAAAACAGGGATTTGCTGCCACCTACTGGTGGTTTTATTGTCATCTTTATTTATCCATGACAGTCCTTGTGCCAGAACAAAAACACATTCAGCAAAATATTGTTTAATTACTATTATTGACCCAAATTCCTCCATTTCAGACCCCAGAAGACAAAAAAAAAAAAAAAAAAACACCCTTACAAATAATAGTTTGTTTAACAAGGCAAAATGTTTATTAAATTAAAAAATTTTAGACAAATTTTGTAATCATTGTGTAAAATTAGCTACGGGATAACACTTAACATGATTGATTGATTGATTGATTGATTGATTGATTGATTGATTGATGTATTAACAATCACTGACCAACAGTTTATGGCATAACTTGCACCATAAACAGCCGTTTTGTTCCTAATACATTTTTCTTTTAATATACAGCACCTGTTTACTATAGTAAGTAAACAGCATTGTCAGTGAGCTCTAGATGAAATATGAAACATTACAGGAATAAGTAAGTAAATTTTAAAGTAATTTGATCAAATTTGGTAGAAAGTGTGAAAACATGATGCAATTATCTGTTAGGATAGATAAAATGGTATAAGTTAATGTCATTTTCATCACAGAATGAAAATACATAATGTAAGATGTGGTGGACATGACACTTTGATGAAAATGTTCATAAATGACAACTGACAGGTTCAGATTAAGAAGTTTATTGTCTAAAAGTCTACAGGGTTCATATAAAGAAACACCCCTATATTTTTTCCTTGAGTCTAGCAGCAGGGAAGAGGTTATGGAGTAGTACTAATTTACTTGCAAGGCACACTATCTAAAAGCAGACGATAATAGTCTAGCAATGAGATTGCAAATTCCTCTTCAGGACAAGGAAAGTCCCACATGCAGAATGGTACCAGACCAATTCAGCATACTGTAAATGGTCAAAATATAGACTTATTTTAAGGTTCACAGTCATTTCATACTGTTCATGGTGGATCATATTCTACCTAAAAAATCATATTTGAAGCAATGCAAGAATGCTGACACCCCTTGAGCAGATTGTTGTTTCGATAGTCCACTGGAATGTGAGTTCTTCAGTAATGTCTGAGGTGCAGCACAGAAAGCAGTGCTCAGTAAGAGAGCTAAATATGTCAGCTTGTCAGAGCTGTAATTTCATCCTCTCTGCCAGCTTCTGGGCCACTTGGCCTGAGCTGAATACCTCACCTGGACCCTGCAGTTACAGACCCTCACATCACAAGACCCCTCTTTCACTTTTTTCAATCAGGCTGCTGAACTGAGTGCTAACTGTAAGAGAAGTCATGCAAACATTTGTGATTCTTAATATAAACCTAATGCAGTGAAGTGCTCTGTTTTGTTGTGTCTTGTAAACTCAACTGACTTAATTAAAACTTTGTTCCGTGTTCATCCTGTTAGAAGCTTTATTCCACTGGAGTGTGTATCTCTGCTGTGGCATTTCATTCATGGGTGCGATGAGACACACCTGGACAAAGCTTACTCAATCACAAGTGAATATGGAATGATTGGTTTCAATCCAAGCCAATTAGATCTCTGCTAACCATGGCTGTATTTGTAAGCGCATACTACCACACTACTACTAGTGCTAACAGTTCTGCCTATGCAAATTTGTGTGTATTTATGCATAGAATACTTGGTTTACCTATGTAGTTTGACAAAAAGTATACAACAAATATGATGCATACTGTGCAAGCATATCTGCTCCTAAATTATAATGATTAACAACAAAGCTGGTCTAGGATCAGGATTAATACAGCTACATCAGCCAACTCCTGAACAGATCACTTGTGTGTGATTGCCCTACTGCTAAATGAGATGTCAAGGTGTGCTAATGCCTCCTGTGCCAGAGACCTACTGAGGAAGTTTAGACCAATCAGACAAAATCCTTTCTAAATGATCCAACAGTTGAGCTAAAAATAATTAACTCTTTAACTCTAAAAGAACAGGTGTTTATGTTCTACATGGACAGTTTCTGATTCATAGAAAGGTTATCGGAGACAGCACTAATCTCTAATGCATTTAAAGTATTATTTAATGTTGTTGTAATCAATGAACTGAAGTAGGCTTATATTTTAAAGTGCCCCTATTATGCCATTTCCAATACTGCCTTTCATGCAGTGTGTAATGTAGCTGTATGTGAATGTAAACAATCTGCAAAGTTCTAAAGCTGAAAGTGCACGATAAATAAAGTTATTGTCTCCCAAAATAAAGAATCGACTCTGTACAGCCTAAACAAGTCATTAGTAATTCAAATCCCACTTCTGTGACGGCTACACATCACGGGGTAACACATTTGCATAATGTGAGCATATGTTCTACGTTGGCTGGCCCTGAACAACTTGACCCCGCCCACAAACACGTCATTGTACTGACGACTGCTTCTCTAATTTCGGGGAGTTCAGTGCGGGATTCACAAAATGCTTGCTGTTGAAAGATGGATCAGTATCCTGTTTATTTGGACCAGCTGCTCCACTGAATCAGAACCTGTAAGTATGATAAATAATAGATGTGAGCATTCAAAATAAAGCAATAAACCCCAAGAAACCGTAGTTTACAGTGAATTTATAGCAGCTAAGGGGCATTGTTAAACCTCCCTTAGCTGTTATAAATTCACTGTAAACCACAGCTTCACGTGGCTTATTGATTTTATAAAATGGTTATTCCATATACATAGTAAGGTTTCACAAAATTAAACAGAGTAAATAAAGTGTAATGATAATAAAAACATTATTCTTCTGCCAAACAATGTAGTTCCTCAGAAATGGTTGTGGTTTGCAACAAATTGGTTGCCAAGCAACACACAGACATAATCAAAGGTGTTTGTAGAGTAATTTACAGCAGTTTTGCACACAGCTCAACCAATCAGAATCAAGGACCATAACTATTTGTTTTATAATACAGAACTATTGTGGCGTATCGTTTACAGACACCGCTGTATGCCGTAGACCAATCACAACAGACTGGGCCATCTGACCAATTAGAGCAAAGCAGGCTCACGGAAAGGAGGTGTTTAGAGACACTGAAGAATCACTGGAAAATGAGGTGATATTAAATGCATATTTTGAGAAAACGAAAGTGTTTTTTGACCTTGCATGCATGTAATCCTACTGCAGGAGACTCCCAAAACAATATTAGGAACAGTAAAAATGGCATAATAGGGGCACTTTAAAGATGCATTTTTTTTTGTGTGATCACATTTTTATTTTTATACATACAACAAACATCACAAAACACCAAAACAACAAAAACAGATATCATCCACACACTCTGTTACTATAAATGCTCCATGAATGACTTTGAAATATATAAGACGATGAGCCAAGGTTTTAGAGGTTAAACTGAGGTTAGACCACACTTTCTCCCAAGACAACAGATAAATTAAGGTCAGATAATTCCCGATTCCAAACAGATTTGACAGAAAAAGGCATTGTAATGCGATCAACAATTTCACCACACACCGAGGAAACAGATGGCTGACCAGAAGATGGCGCAATCCAATCCCACACAAAATGAGATCTCCTTAAAGTAACTCTATATGCCAAACCACCCGAGTGCGCAATCCTTTTAAAATTCAAATGAAATAAATAAAGATATTAATGTCCGTTGTATAAAATAAAAGTAGCACAGAAAAAGGAACGACAAATAACTTTGAACAAGAACCAAAACAGACTGCACATTACCAAGAATATAGGTCTGCATAAAAAAAAAAAAAAAAAAAAAAAAAATTTTTACCGATCCACACCAATGCAAAACCTGTCCCCCAAAAGTCCAGTGTCAAGAACTAGTAATCAAACCTTCTCTCCATTAGCTAAAAAAAACAAAAACAAATTCAAAGCTTATCAGTCACTAGATGAGATTGCAGGATAGAAGATCACACCAGAAACTTAAGTGTCCATGTCCACTATGTTATTCTCCTCTCCTGGGCAGTTAAGATGCGTTCTTCTGTGGCAGTGAGCTGATAAAATCCTCTGCTTTCTGAGAAGAATCGAACATCATCTGCTCACCGTTGTGTCGTAGTTTAATTATCGCCGGATAGATGAGAAACATCTGCAGACCCAGTGCTGTCATCCTAGTAAGGGCTGGATTGAGGTTCCTTCTCCTTGCAGATATGGCTGGACTGAAGTCGGGAAAAAACCGCAGCGTGACATTATCCTGCGTATATATTTTACCGGGTATGCCTGTCGTGCACCCTTCAGGATCGCCGATCTGTCTTGCCATCTCAGCACACAAAAGATAAGAGTACGCAGCCGCTCTGAGTTACTTTTTCTTCCGTCATAGACGCGATGAGCCCACTCAATCTCAATATCGCGTCCTTTCAGTGCAGGAATTCACTTGGAAAGATTATCTCTGAGAAAGCTGGCTGCATCGAGGCGTTCCACCCCCTCTGGTAACCCCACCAGTTGTATGTTGTCCTCAATGTTCGTCACTTTATCAGTAAGTTGTTCTAGCTGCTTTCTCAGGTTCGTGACTATTCTCCTATCCACACGTGCAGCTGCTTGAACAGAATCGACCCGTTCACGTGTCTGTTTCGCTGCTATGGCTAGCTTTTCAACTTCTGCTTTTAGCACTTTTACAGAATTGCTGGTCGCTAGTATGTCCATATGTAGGTCACACAAAACCGGGGTCAGTACAGAGTCTATCGCATCTCTCACTGTCGAGGCCACAACCAAATCCAAAGTACTTTGTTGCTCTTTAAGTGCTAGCTTGATACAGTTAGCAATGGCGCCGTTGAGCTCTTCTTTAGTGATGGTGGAATCTTTGAATTTTTTTCTTTATTGGCGATTGCTCAATGACTCTTTTCCAATTGTCCTTGACCATTGAAGTACTCATGATGGAGTAAATAGAAAGTGGTTCGAAATCTGCTATCAGGATTGTAGAGTATTTGACAAAGTGAGCAGAGCGATGGACCGTGCGTGCACCGCTATCGAAGGGTCACATGATCTGATTGTAAATTTTTAGTTTAAAAGTCATTTTTGCTTGTGTGTGGTGATGTTAGACTGACATATTGTGGTGTGGATGAAGCACAAAGCGAAAGAGTTTTCAGTTACCACTGCCTTTGTAAAAATAAAAATAAAAATAAAAAAATCCTACAATTACATTGTATTTATCACCCATGATTAATTTATTCAACAATTAAAAGAGAGGCAGGTCATATGATCTCAACATGGTGGCCACCCTGATGAGGCGACCCACTTTATATGATACTTTTTGTAGGTTAGGTTATTGTTATGACTGTAGTCTTGGAATCTTACTTCGTACATCTTCAATTTACACTGGGCTTATTTTACAATAACTAATATTCAAAAATTATTGTTATATTATATATTAATTTATGAAATTTTTCTCAAATGTTATTGTTCAACATTGCTGGAGGACAGTGATAAATGTTTTGTGATAAATTAAATTCCAATGATACAGCTAATTTAAAGTTTGTGTGGCCCTGTAGTTATGTATCGTGTTAGGCTATTATACTCCCAAAAAGGAAAGCATTAATATTAGCTTTTTTGTTTCATTATAATTTTCAATTTATTACATTTGTGTTTTCCAGTGGTGGACAGTAACTGAGTAGCTTTCCTTCGTTACTGTACTGAAGTACATTTTTCAAGTATCTGCACTTTACTAGAGTAGTTTTATTTTGAGTAACTTTTACTTCACTACATTCCAAAGCATAAGATCATACTTTTTACTTCACTACATTTCATAAATATATCGTTACTCCTTATAATAGGCTATATCACGTGCTTTGACACGCAGAAGCGGTGTCTGATTCACGAACAAACTGATTCTTTTCAATGAACCTTTTAAATCGGTTTGCAAATCGTGCCAAACGATTCATTCACGAATTAGAATGATCTGACTGCAGCTGTTCTCGAGTCGACAACTCACTGATTCAAATGAACCATTTAGTGTGAGTCTCCAGTGAACTGAATTCACAAGTAAGAACCGAAAGATCTTGTGAGCACGCTCGCAGTAAATTACTAATGTCAAATTTTAGGGTTAATTATTGTAACTGAAAATCATATTTATGTCAAAACTGTCAGTTGTTTGTGACCTAAATCTGCTGTGAAGGGTGATCTATTTAAGCCCACTGAAGTGCTTGAATGCAGGCACATCAACATCAGTGTCTCTATGTTGATGTGCCACAGATTAAATAAAAGATGTGCCACAGATTAAATAAAATAACTCATGCACGTTCAAATTCCCCGCTGCCATAAAGTTAAGCTTTTTATTACAATGCTACGCCTATGTGATGACTGTTTTTATATTGTTTATCAACAGTACAATTTTTTTTATATTGTTTGGATTAACTAGCTGAGTAGACAGATATGAATGTTTATTCATAACCATACTGAAAATAAGTAAATATTGTAAATATAGCTGATGTTAACTGTCTAGCTAACAAGCTTGCTGGTGCTAAGTTTAGGTAATTTTTAGATATAAAGTCCAAATATTTTTATTCAACCACCTAGAAAGATTACATCTGGGGGAAAAAAGAAAGGATGTGATGTTCAGAACAAGGTAACTACAGTAATTATCAAAGGAAGTGATGCCCTCTGAGGGCATTTGGCCAGGGGTGTTTTTACACCACAGACAAGGTTTGAGAAGAAAAAAAAATCATTATGAAAATATAATTTTATTTTCCTTAAAATGTTCTTCCTAACTTCTCATGTCATATATAACTGAGATGTTCTGCAAAAAAAAAAACACTTTCAAATCAGATGGTCAAATCTGTTTTCTCTCAGTGAACATTACTACATCACTCTCGTCAAAGTACTCCATATCAACAACAAGAATATATCTTGACTCCATATAGTGGTTATTTTGGGAAAATCAGTATCTATCAGTACTTTTTTACTTATGTACATAAAGGAGTACTTTTGTACTTTCAGTCGTGTAAAATTGAAAAAGGAGTACTTTTATTTTACTGGAGTAATATTTTATTATAAGTATCTGTACTTTTACCCAAGTACTTGATTTTCTTGAGTCTCTGATCAATGGACTATAAGAAGGACTCTTAAAGTATAAATCCCTTTCTCCTTTTCTCTCTCTCACTGTATCTCTCTTTCAACATTAGTGTAGGTTTCATTTCACTCCATGGGCACATTTTACTTAACTGCTTTTGGATGGATGCATGCAACACCCGCTGAGTTGCATTAAACAGCTTGAAAGATTTTTAATATAACTCCAACTGGATTCGTCTGAAAGAGGAAAGTCATATACACCTAGGATGACTTGAAGGTGATTCATTTATGGGATAAATTTCATTTTTTGCGTGAACTAACCCTTTAATGTTCCACTATTTATGAAGTGTAAAAATAATTTTAAATACTTTCATACTGGTGTGTATGTATATAACTGACTGTACAAATTATCAAGAATTACTGTACTTGTGTTAAAAAAAAAAAAAGAAGAAAATACATATACGAAATCCATACAATAGAATGCACTGATCACAGAAGTTCTACTTTGCTTTCAACATGTCCTTTACACTAGGTTAAATTATGGAATTTATAAAAAAAAAAAAAAAAAGTAGTGAGGAAACCGGAGGGCCAAGGCAGAGATGAAGGCTCAGACGACCGAGGCAGAGGAAGGGCTCCGAAAGACTGCTGCAGATTGAGACTGGGCTGGAGCTGAGGGACTGACAAGCACCATGGGGCTGAAGAACTGACTGGTATAAGAGGCAGCGGGAGAGGGAGGCTGGGAGGGAACACAGGAGAACAGGAGCTGGGCAGAACCAGAGGAGACACGGGAGAACTGGGTATTACCTCCCCAAACCAATCTATTAAGTTAATTTGGGAAATGTCCATTAGTTTCTCTAAATAATGTCCAGAAACCAGATGCAGCTCACCCTTAGTCTCTGGTTTATGAGTGGGGCTGGAGATGTCTTCCTCAGCTGGGCATACAGAGAAACACAGTCCATTCCTCTCCAGAACTCACTCCACGAAAGCGGCAAAATCCTCCTAGGGATCGTTCGATGGTAGGCGTGCCTTACACTGCTCGCTCAGGCTGTTGTGATAGAATATGCTGAGCGAAAAGTCAGGGAAGTGTGTAAGGCATGCCAGATCTACAAAATCCCTGGTATTGTCCTCCAGCAAACGGTCCTGTTGCTCCAGGCACAGGAGTTGGATGGCTGGGATATCCATTCCAGGAGAGGGGAGAAACAAAACAACAAAAAAAGAAAAAACACAGCTATAATTACTCACTTTGAGGGTCTGCTATTTTGTCACGGTTTAGTGCTAAAAGCGCAAGATGCAGGAATAATCCAAAAACAGTCCTTTAATAATATGTCCACATAAGAAACAGAAAGAATCCAGGAGCAAAGATAGCACAACATGAAAATACAAACAATAGCAGACAAAGGAACCGGGAGAACACAGGACTTAAGAACTAATATAGACAAATAAGATAATTTATAAACACAGGTGAAACCAAATTAACTAATCGGGGCAACTCAAGAAAACTAGGTAAAAAGGAAGACTATTCAGATATTCAAGAAGAAAGATATATTTGCTAAAACTGTATAACCCTATAAGACTCTCAATAAAAATTAACTCATAAAAAAAAGGAAAATCTTACTATTAAAACTTATACTGTAGTTTATTTCAAAATTGAAAATGAAAACTTTGTAATGTATGTAATTATTAGATGATGACGAGCATGTGTGCACTATTAGATTCGAATGGGTCTCTAACCACTTGCTCACAAATCTGTTTTCACTTTCATTATTTTGGTTCGATCTTTAATGTTAATTGTAATGTTTTCCTCTCACACAGTTGACTACAGGCCTAAAACACAAATACCAACATGCAATTGTAGGTTAATTGATGACAAAAAAAAAGAAAGAAAAAAAGAAATCTGAATGTTTCTGTTTAGATTTAAAAAAAGGTCTTAAGTTATTTTTATTCTCATAATAATAATAATAATAATAACAATAATAATAATAATAAAAATAATAATAATAAATTGCTTATTGAATGGGAATACAACTGACCGAGTGTAACATATCAACTGTTGATCAAAATCAGCCCATGTAGGATTGCATGTAGGATTCAAATAAAGTTAAGGAGTTAAACACTTTTCTTTACAGAAATCCCTACAGAGCTTTGTAATTGAAACAGTTGTGATTCATTCAGAGCTTAAATAGCACAGCTGATTTGTTTTTGGCTCATGAAATAATATATATATATGTGTGTGTGTGTGTGTGTGTGTGTGTGTGTGTGTGTGTGTGTGTGTGTGTTCTCCAAAATTACTTGATGATGTTTGTCATAGTTCAGGTTATATATATATATATATATATATATATATATATATATATATATATATATATATATATATATATATATATATATATATATATATATATATATGCCTGCACTATGACAAAGATCATCAAATATTTTTGGAGAACAAATATATCTTATTTCATGTTTTTTTTTTTTTTTTTTTACTTGATGAATAGTAGAAGCACAATGTTGAAGGAATATATGTGGGGCATGACATAAACTGAGCATATGAGGCTATGTTCTGTTCTACAGTATGTGTAGTACTGGATTTTCCACCAGGTGGCACAATCAGTCCGAATGTGAAGATGCCTTTGAACGTTATCAGCAAATGGTAAATTGGAAAAATAATTTATTTCTTAATTCTATTCAAGAACTGTGGTGTACTATAAAACAATCTTATGCACCAACATAAGGCCAACATATAAGGTTTGAAAACATAATATGCTAATTTTATAAATGACTAAAGGGCAAAACTGTTATTCCTGTTACATAGATTATTGTATGTCAGTAGTGTGTATTTCACATATATGGCCAAGAAATTATCTCATTTAAGGATCAGGTGAGAGGACCATCTGCTCTAAATCCAGAGATGGGCAGGCTGTGTTAACACTTGTCTGTGATCTAATGCTAATTTTCATGGTTATTTCTGGTCAAACAGTAAATATTAAGTTATGCTGTAGCCTGGATTAAGGATGTTCAAAGCTACAAAAAAAAAAAAAAAAAAAAAAAAAAATCAACTCCCTTTCAACTAACTGAGTCATTTACTCACCCTACCCTCGTGTTGTTCGAAACTTGTAAGACTTATTTTCTTCTGTAGAATGTGAAAGAAGATACTTTGAAGAATGTTGGTAGCCATACACTTTCACTTGACCCTCTAACACTAGCACTCTCTATTATGTTTTTATTCTATCTACTTGATTTCATATATATCCTTTGAAAGGGATACTTCAAAGTCGTGGACTTACGGTTAGAGAGTTTGACTCCTAACCCTAAGGTTATGGGTTCGAGTCTTGGGCTGGCAATACCACGACTGAGGTGCCCTTGAGCAAGGCACCGAACCCCCAACTGCTCCCCGGGTGCCGCAGCATAAATGGCTGCCCACTGCTCCGGGTGTGAGTTCACAGTGTGTGTGTGTTCACTGCTGTGTGTGTGCACTTTGGATGGGTTAAATGCAGAGCATGAATTCTGAGTATGGGTCACCATACTTGGCTGTATGTCACGTCACTTTCACCCAAAAATGAAAACTGTCACCATTTATTCACCCTTGTGATCAACGTTGTTCCAAACATGTAAGAATTTCTTTCACGAAACTGTTTGGTTTTCAAAATTCTTCAAAATATCTTCTTTTGAGTTCAACAAAATAAAGAAAAAGGTTTAGAACAACTGAAGGGTGAGTAAATGATGACATAATTTTAATTTTTGGGTGAACTATAGCCCTGTATAGGAAGGAAGCTTTCTGGATGCTGGCTTTTTTTTTTTTTTTTCATACTGTTTGTAATTTTTTGTTTATTTGCCTGCATTTTTTTTTTTTTGATGGATTTAGAGATGCAAACTCTCTGCGAATATTTCAAAAGTCCAACAACAGTCTTAACTGAAAATCTTCATCTCTAAATGTGTTCCTTTTAAGGCACCCACACTAAAAATATTGCATCTAAAAAAAATTTACTCGTCAATCTCACTGTTTGAAAATGTCAGTTGTTGAACAGCTACTTTAGAACAGATGTACTCTTAATTATATGTCCTACATTCAAAGTTATAATAAATAAAAGTACCACGTTACAGTTAAAAGACCCAATCGCTTGTTTGTTTACTGTACTATAGAACATGTGCATTAGCTGAAAAACCCTGCAAAATACTTGAATGACTTCTTGTTTGTGATGTAGTTGCGTCAATTTTAGATTTTTCCACATTGAAGTAGAAGTAAAAAGAAAACCTGCTCTGGGTTATTATGAGTTATGACTATGATGAGCGAGTAGTGTTGATGTTGGTTTGCACAAGGATGAGCGTATTCTAGTTATATGTTCACTAGTTTAGCATAGCCAGACCTTCAGAATGACAGCAGAAGGTCTGGGAACCATGGCCACTTTGAATGGCCAAGGACCACCCAAAAGGCCATACGGCTGACAGGTAAAGCAACCAGTGATGATTTTATTTTATTTTATTTTATTTTTCTGTGCCACATCATGTTTAGGGGCGTGGGAATTTCCTCATAATAACAATAACAATAACGTGGAGTTTATGCCACAAACTTTACATATTTAACATACAAACAAAACTTAGTGTTTAGTTGATCCTAATAAGCACGATCAGAGTCATAAAACGACAGCTTTGTTTTTCCATGAGGGGGTTTGACGTCACGACATCTTTGTTTCCAGGCAGAGTGTTAAAGAACGTGATACACACGTCTCCCGAAAATTTTGTAGAATTCAACCAATCAGATGACAACTTCGAAACTTGTAAGGTGTTTCCATTTTTATGTGCCATATGCCTCAGACGTTCATCCAATGGTCAGTGGGCATGACATCTAAGGCTGAGACTATAAGTGCACACACTTGACTAAACTCATGTACAGTTTAATAGAATGGCCCACGAGCAGCTCAAAATTTATCACCATTTTCACTTACTTTCATCTCAACAGGAAACCAGAAGATGGGCTCTGATCTTTTGTAGTTTACCAGGTCTTATCTGCCAATAAAACACATAATGACCATTAGGGGAATGGAAAATGTTTAACTGTGTAAGGAAATAATCATTGAGGAGCCCATAAATGTCCGTTTAATTGCAACATTTAGATTCAAATTCAGGCCCATGCAATGGATCAAGACCATGGAATCTGAAGAACTGTGCCACACATGTAATAAAAAAGAACAATACTTTTTTTACTATAAATAAAAACATACAGGACCCTGCAGAGGACTGGAGTGCTGATCCCTGCCCATGCTTTCTAGTAGGTTATGTGGATAATTAGCAGGCTGCTTCTCTACTTCATGGCCTCTGCTAATTGTTTGTGTTGTCTAGGAAAACTGAGAACCCTCACCTTGAAACTAGAGCAGCAAAGTGGGACCAAAATCTATTAAAAACACCCTTTTTGTTTGTGACTTATGTGTGAGAATTCAATATCACTTTCCAGTACAGGGGTGCGTTCTGAACAGCGTAAATAAAACATGAAAGATCAGAACAGGCCACAAGCAAAAAGGACAAACAATCATTTTGGCCAGAAACTGGACACTACAGGTGAGGCACTGTGGCATCCAGCCCATCTTGGAGGACAATGATGCATTCTAGAGGAGGTCACACTTGGCTCGCCTCAAAGTTTAGTGATGCCAGATTGCCTTGGCTGTGGTCTGTATTCTGTCCCTTGTGACAGACAAAAGGACAACTTTGATTTCAGAGAGCTTGTTGTTCTTCTCTACATTAATACGTTATACTGCACTAGATGAAACTATAGTACTATACCATAATACATTTACAAATAATATGCTTCATTATGTTATTCACTGTAAAATTATCCTATCAAATTTACTGTAAAAATAAAAATAAAAAAATAAAACCTTGCAGAGATTCACCAGAAATTGTCCAGTTTTACAGATTCCGGTGTCACAGGGTTGCATATAACTTCATTATCACACTACGCTACCAATAAACACACAAAGATGAAGAAGAAGGTTTAGAAAGTCTTTTAATCCAACACACACGTATTCTACAAACACAGGGTAGAGTTGATGTGACCAGACCAGATGAACTGAAACAGAGAGAACTTAAATACAGGTGAATGAAGTGCACAGCTGAACATAATGAGTGCCCATGACAACAAACAAACTAAGGCAAAGGGTCCAAACTAACAGAAACTGTGACATTCACAATCTGAATCTTTCATTAAATAATATAATATTAAAATGTACTATTAACCAATATAATAATACAGGTGTCACGCTCTTGTGAAGGGACAACAGGTGCCACAATAGAAAGTAAAACTCAATAATATAAAATGTAACACAAAACAATATATAATTCCTGATGTGCATTACTGATAACAAAAAATAAGAAGAAATAACATTACTTTTATGAAATATAATCATATGTCATGTATCATGCATATATAGAAATCAAGTAGATAGAATAAATTTTAGTTTTACAGTTTACAGTAAATTATATAGTGATTTATAATTAATATTAATTTGACATTATTTTACAATACTATTACATATAATATGATGTTAAACAGTTTAAATTGTTTTATCATATATGGCATCCAAGTTCACTGGTCCAGCTAACACACGTGTATTCTATATTGTAAACTATCAGGCAGTGTCCCTGTCTAAAAGGTGATTGGCCCCTAAGATGAAAGGTGGGACTTCCATTCCTATAGCTTTCAAGTGATTCTAATCATTATCATCACTTTTATAATGTCCTATACTGTACTATTCTATATAATATATGCTGTTTTGTCCATTCACAATTCTAGAGATATTCTGTATTGTTCAGCATTTAGTTGGTTTATTTGTGCCTGCCTTGTCTATATAATCACAGGCATACTGATACATATTGACTGGCTTAAGAAACATTTCACCACATAATAAAGATATATGAAGTCCATGTTTAATGGACTGAGGGCCATTCCATAATTAAAGGAGAGCATTCAGTGCTTTGTTGATTATAATACTATTTAAAACCTCTCTCTCAATGAGAGGATACAAATCCCTTTATAATAAAGTAAATTAATTGACTCAATTAATAAAGTCAATTAATTACATCTCAATAAACCTTCCTTTTTTATGTCAGGCCTGAGGGCTTGTTCAGAGGAAAACATTGATGTTTTGTTCACCTGTTTGCAGGTGAACAAAAATCCTCTGTTGGTTTTGTTTGCAAAGGGTGTGTAAGGAACAGCCAAAATTATTGCACACACAGGATTCTCCTTCTAGGTTGTAAGAGGTGTGTGTAAGGCTGAAATTAAAGAGATTTGCTCCTTCCTCAGACTTCCATGTCTTTACTGTGAACAATAAGACAGTGAGGCCCTTGTGAAGACACCAAGCATGAGCAGGCCTCTCCTAGCAACTGCAGCAACAATATCCATTCACCCAGCCAGAGTATTCTACTTTGAATGTAGCTCAGGAAAGCCAGAGTCCTCAGGCATTAATTTGTAACTGAAGGCTGTAGAAAAGCTGGGTAATGTGAGTTCCACCTAAAAGAAGAAAGGGTTTGTGTTCTCACTAGTGCAGAGGTTCTTAATTCCGGTCCTCGCATCCCCCTGCTCTGCACATTTTGTATGTTTCCCTTATGGCTTCAGACGTTTGTTCTATTTGAACATAAGTGCCCTGCGAAGTGGACATCACAGGATATTCTGCCATGATTCCAGTTCGACGCGAACATATATGTTCAATTCAAAGTGCACTGAAGTGTCCGAGACGTGAATTTAAATTATATTTATTTACAGAGGTATATGATGTCACACTTGTCCATGTGTGAATACATTGTGCAGTGCAAATCCGTGAATGAATGTTTCAAAGTGAGGTAAACTTCAACAGATCTCCCCTGCTCAGGGAGAAGGGAGCAATGAACAATGTGTAGGGACCATGTCAATGGGAACAGAGTTCATGCATGAAGCCCACTTCTAACGAGCGGATTATCTGAATCAGGTGTGTTAACAAAGAGCGACGTGCAAAATATGCAGAGCTGGGGGGCGCGAGGACTGGAATTGAGAACCACTGCACTAGTGTATCTCAAAACTTTTACATTTGAGACCAAGTGGTTACACACACACACACACACACGCACACGCACACGCACGCACACACACACACACACACACACAAATAAAATAGTGGAAATAGTGGAAAGCACCTTTAAACTTTGTGTTTCAAATCAAAACTCAATGCTTGTATACTGATTGTTCAAAAAAATCTGTATTATATTGTTCCAAGTTCATAAGACTTATGGTCATCTTTGAAACACAATGAAGATATGTTTTAATTAAATATGCAATATCTGTCCCTCCAAATAACATATTTAATTTAGGCTTTTATTCACATATAAAGATTGATCAAAACACACACATAGGGTGTCTCTTAAGAAGATGTGTATTAAAAATGTTAAATTCATTATTTTTACAATGTCTTTATCAACTTTTTGAAGCGTCAAAGTTTAAGAAATAAACAACTAATAATAAGAGGCACAAAAATCTCATATGTTATAAAAAAAAATCATCATCATTCTTTTATGATAAAAAAAACGCCTTTGGGGTTGGGTCATTTTTGGGTCAACTATCTCTTTAAAAATTGTTTAAAAATACTGTATTTCAATCGGCTTTATGGAATTATACAAGAGTAAAAATTTACTAAGTTTAAGAAATAATACTCAGAAACCAATATGCTGATCTAAAGAACATGGAAAGCTTTGTGCATCCCAAAAATGAAAATTTGTTCACTAATTCATTCTATCAGAATTCTGAAAACTGTATAACATTTCTTCTGTAGAACATAAAGGGTTTGATGTCAATGATGTTAAATGCCTGAATTAACTGAATTCACTAAATCCCTGAAATATAATTCATTTAGTAATGGCATCAGATTTAAATGAGGTATGACATTTTTCAATAAAATGTTTCCTCACACAAATCCATTTAAGTGCATAAATTGTGCAGACTACTCACTGTATGGTGATGTAATGGTTCTTATATTCTCTCTATTTTTATATGCTTGATTGATTGATATGGAAAGTGCAGCATGAACATTCTGCTAAACATCTCCTTTTGTGTTCAACAGAAGAAAGTAAGTCATATAGGTTTGGAACAGCACAATGATGACTGATGAGCAAATTATTTTTTGCATGAACAATTCAAGAACTATCCAACTAAGAACTATCCGAAAAACCATATACTGTAGTAAACTCAAAACCACAAGAAAAACGGTTCTTAGAAGAAGTTTCTTTGCTGTCCCTAAGATCCAGCCTTTATTTTTTTCTAGAGCATAGAAATGCTACCTTGCAAGCATTGCACAGCAAGGAATGGAACAGCTGGTTTCATGTTGAAGTGGAAGAAGCATATTTAATGTGCCTCCACCTTTTCTGCATTCATGACCACTGAAGTCTCTCATTATATATCCTAACCTCCTGAGAGTCTGCATCCACAAATGAAGACGTTATATTTTAGTGACTTTATCTGAGACTATACATGCCACAGTCTGGATGTCCTGTACAGAGCACATTCAGGGCTTTTCAGAGATACTATATGTTTGGATGTTTCACCATGACTACTGCCTTTCCTTGGTCTTCAGATAAGTCTGATATTAATTTAGTGACACTCTTATGGAAATATAATAATATTTTGTAATTACCATTTAAATCTGACTAATTTTTGTGTGTCATAAATCAACACCTCAGGAAAATGTTATGGGGTTTCAGATCAAAATATGACTTTCTCTTATGAAACAGGACGTTGATTTCATACATGTCCTCATATGAGGACACCGGCACTAAAAACATGTTTATTATGCATTTTGGGAGACACAACTAATGAATAGGGAAATAAATTATATTTCAGTATTCCTATGAACTCTTATATAATATTAAAATATTGTCTATTATTACTCCCATTAGTACACTTCTTTTTTCATTACATGTTGCCCCAAAAACACATTAATATGCAAATTAGATTTAGTTTATAGATACATTATATATAATGATAAAACTTGTTTATGGTCATTTTACACACATTTTGCATAAAGGATATTGGTATATCAAATCATTCTGTTATAACATAGTTAAGAATGATCTATATACAAAGTTTGGTAAAACAAAAACAACAACAACAACAACAAAAAAAAAAAAAAAAACGGGAAAACTAAAAATGTATTGGTGATTTAATTTTTTTTGCCTATGCTTGTTCATTCATGTCTTTTTTATTTTTCTTTTTTTATTGAGTCCCAATGTCCTCTACCAAGGATATAGTATAACTTCATTGCTCTAAACAATGCAATGACATGAAAAAAAAAAAAAAAAAAATTAAAAATTCCTAAAATGTTGTGCTGGGTCTTAAGAGGCTAAATCAATTGGAGAATAGTGCAAGCAGACAGAAAGTCAGTAATGCTGTGATTGATAAGACTGATGTGAATATTTCCTCTCTCTCTCTCTCTCTCTTTCTCTCTCTCTCTCTCTCTCTCTCTCTCTCTCTATCTCTCTCACACAGCAGAAAGGATACAACATTAAGCAGCAGAGTGTGAAAAATGGGAAACACCTGAATGGACTGGGTAAGTCTACACTTATGCGTCCTTGAGAATAATGAAAGCCACCCAACAGCCCTGCAGAGGAACAATGCCACGGCTCATTCTGTTCCACGCGAATGTCTTTGACCTTGTTTCTTGACACATCACGACTCACGACTGTGTCAAAAATACTTCTGAAGTTCCCGTGGCTTCCTGGCGATAATGGCTTTTAAATGTCTTATGTTCCACTGACCTTAAAAAGATTCAAAAACGTGAAACGTTTCAGAAACTTTCATCACTTGATCAAGAAGCAAAGACAAGAAACTTAATATCTTCATGACTTATAGTTGAATTTAACAGATTAGAGGTGAGTGATAAAATAGTTTATATTTTAGGATTCAAGCAACCAAGCAGTTGGGATATGCTTTATAGTACTGTATTGCTCTACACAAGTATACTGTATACTGTATCTATGCAGATATACTTGAACATACTTATATATCCAACAATACACAAAAGCTGGGTGATGATGTAGTTACATTTTTGCAAAGAAATAAATAAATAATAATAATAATAATAATAATAATAATAATAAATAAATTGTATGGCAAAAATAACTATATTGTTAAATAATGTTACACAGATAATATGAAGTCATACCATTATATACAATTTTGTCAATATCATAGTGCCATTCTTGTCTTAAATAACTAACAAATACTCACAGAAACCCTGTTTCCAGAGATTTTTTTTTTTTTATTATTCTGTCTATAACTAAGTTTAGATGTGCCTGACCTGATGATCATGTCTAGAGATGTTGTTTTATTGTATACAGTGTGTAATTTTGAATGTAAACATGAACATTATGTGATTGTAAGACAATTATCTGTATGTGTTTTTATTTAAAATTGCTCAGTGTATGAGTTTATGAAGGATAAAAGCTTCTTGGTAGACTAATGGTTAATGTGAGATTTAGCAGAAGAGAAACAGAGAGAAAAAGATTAAGCTCTCCACTAATCCTATCAGATTCCTGAGAAAGAGAGAGAGATCGTATGTGAAAAATAAAGCTGGGAGGAGTAGGAGGGGTGTGGTTTTGATGCCCAGTTGTCACATGACTGTTTACACTGTGAGAGAGGAGGCATGTGGGTGAAGAACAGCAGAAACTCAGGAGAAACGACCCTAACATAAACATGTAGGATATTTTACAAAAAAAAAAAAAAAAAAATAACATAAAATAAACACAACAACGGACCAGACAATAGAGAAGAATACAGTTTTTTTCCCCCTGAGGGCCAGCCCAGCAGACCCAGAGATGTGCTTGTTAAGTCAGGTAAGACAGAATCATCAGACTGCGACTGAGATTATAGGATGCTGATGTAATGTGCTATGCAGTGAAACTTTGCAAGATAGAAAATATCATAGAAATAAAATCATATCATAGAAAAAAAATAATAATATTGAGCTGTCTAAATATATATATATTATTTCTAATATATATATATATATATATATATATATATATATATATATATATACATACACAGTAGACTGGATGATGGTGAGATCAGATCTCTATGTGGAGCACTGGCTGTTGTCAGACTCATATAAGATTGTACATATAAGGATCTCACTAGATGATTATAATTTATGGCAAAATGAATGTTTTGAAATGTAAACTGATATTTCCTAAATCACACTACTGGCAAAATATAGAAATAACTGGCTTAAAACCTATATAAATATTTAACACACACACACACACACACACACACACACACACACACACACACACACACACACACACACACGTATGTCTATATATATATATATATATATATATGTTGAAAAATTTCATCTAAAATTAGCATTTTTATCAGGCCCCTATGCTTATTTTACTTTAATAGCAAGGTATGGGTCCTTTTCTATGCCATTAAAGTTAAATTATTGAACAAAAATACAGGAAAATACACATAAAATGCACATTTTTATGTGTAAAATGCACATAAAAATGTGCATTTTACAAAATGCACATAAAAATGTGCATTTTAAACAAACATTTCAGACAGCACTTAGAGGCTTTTGCATCTGAACTCTTCATATATATTCATATATTTCAAAGTTAAATGTATGAATTTTTTTTTTTTTTTTTTTTTTTTTTTTTTTAACAAGCTGCTGTAGTATATAAGACAAATTAAGTAAAAAGAATGTGACAAAAGGCACTTGAACAAATCAGTTCAGTAAGAAACAGGGAGCCATTCTTGCTGTGACATTCTTGCATAGTGCCCAACTTGTTACTCATGGCATTCGGCTGCACAGTAAAGCAATAGACTTCAAAAACTCTTTGGTAGACATTAGAAAGTCACCATTTCGCAATTTCCGCATATACTTTTGTCGGCTGGTAGTAAAGATGTAGCAATTTTTAGGTGTTAGTAACAGAGGATAAACCAATGTCCTTTCATCTTTCACAATTGTTGTTATAATGTTTTACCAGCAGTATCTTGCTGTGTGTTTGTTTTAGCCGAAAAGCGCAAGGTCCACAATGTATTTCTGCCTCACTGTGATCGACACCAATAAACCCTGCTTTGTGTATTTGAACAGTTATCTTAAATCATCCATCTCTGAATACCCAGCTTTTAAACAAGCACGCCTTTCACCAACATATATTGGAAGTCTATTAAGCAGTTTCTACGTGAACTATATCTCAAAGGTATAGTCACCAAAACTGAATATATTTTGTCATACTGTACTCACAATCAAACTTTTTTCTTCTGTTTCTTTTTTTTTTTTTTTTTTTTTTTTTTTTTTTTTTTTTTTTTTTTTTAGCACACTTAGCACAGGGGAAAAAAAGAAAATGATTCAAGATACACAATTTTAACTTAAAAACGAAAGGGGAAAAAATTATTTGCAAAACACCCATGTTAGTTATAAAAACTCTTTACTGTGTTATTACTCTAGATTGTGTTATTGCCCATAGAGACTTCTGCAGTGCTTTTTGCTGGGAAGCTTTATAATGCAAATTCCCTGTCTGAGAGTTGTGCCTACATTTTATGGCTTGCCAAGGACCAGTATTCATTGGGGATTAAAGGAAATAGCACTGCACTCCACACACACACACACCCATGAGAGAATGGGATCCCAGGGTATCCTCTAAGAATGCTGAAATCACCATGACAACTGTCAGCATTCTGTTTGTATACAATGCATTCTGGGAACAAACTTTTTATATAACAGAGGATTTTTGTATGAAAAAAAAATTGTCTTTTTTATGCTGAATGCCTGGGAGTCAACAGGACAATATATTCAGTGATGCAGATTAATTTAATCTGTCCTACCTAATATGAAGTCCACATACTTTATTTTTCCTTTCCGAAATGGAGACAACATTTTTCATGTTAGTGGAAAATGTGCAAAGATAATATAATGAAATATACTTATATTCTTTTCTAGGCCATCTTTGTGAATCCGATGGGACTTCGTACTTCTTACTTCTTACTTCTTACTTCTTACTTCTTACTTCTTACTTCATATTTCAATCAATCAATCAATCAATCAATCAATCAATCGATCAAAGTTCTGATATATTGCTAATATACAGCAATGCAATTCTAACATTTTAAATGTGAATTCAATGTCACTTTCTTTTTGGGACCACTGTATATATAATACATATACTATATATGTTTAGGTCCACTGTATGTCAAAATGCCATATCAAAGTCTCAAAGTGCCCTATTACCATTTAATGTCATCACTGAAGCACAGTCCTGTACTGCACTTTATTATATGGGTTAACATATCTTGTCCCTCAAAGCATATTAGCACACTTTCTAAATATAATAGGTCTACTGAATCACTTTTGGTTATGCTGAGTATATAGGAAACATTTGCTGTTGTCCCACACAAACAGACACCACACAAATCTAATTAACCTCACTGTTTATCATCTGCAATTCTTGGAAATGGGCTCAGATCTGACCAGCAAAAACCCATGACTTCCCTGTGTGTGTACCTCCTGGGTTTGTGGGGGATTTTGATAAATACATTATGCCCATAAAAGAAGGATGTTCACTTTCAGAGCAGACACAGTCCACCCTCTGCTGCTCTTTACCATGTTACTGATCTCTAATCAATGAGATCAAGGCCAGTCTTCCAGAGCACCAGATTATGTAGCAATACAAAAGGTACTTTGGTGATTGTGTATGTATAAGTACTTTTATCTCATATTGAATTCTATCTGTAAGCTCTGAACTGGCATACACAAATATCATTTGTATTTCATAACCATGTTGCAACACTCTCCCTTCACATAATTTTAATGTTGGCCACACATGCTCACACAGTTTATTCAGTTAAGAGCAAGCAGACATGAAATAAACACTTTCTAGTGGTTACTGGCTTTAACCCTTTTGTCCAAATATACTTAACTCTCATTTTTACAGGCACACTTATGATATGTAGACTCTGTTGTTTTTAAATGTCATAACATATTATTATTATTATTATTATTATTATTATTATTATTATTATTATTATTATTAAAAATTAAATAGATATTTATAATTTACATATTGCATTTTATTAATTTATAGCTTCATAAACTGTCTGACCCGCTTGCTACAACACTCTCTCTGTCCAACAAATGATCATGGATTCATATATATGTTTGTTTTGTCTTTGTCTTTGTTTGTGCTTTGTCTGTGTGTCATGGTTAGAGGATAGATTTTGTTTAAAAAAAAAAAAAAATTAACAAAAATCTTCAAATAGCTTGACTCAGCAGAAGGAAATGGAGGTAAGGAATTTCTGCCCAATGCGGAACATAAACACTCTGCATGTCCACCTGCTCCCTTCAGGAAACCCACTTAAGCTCACATGGAACCATTTAAACTGGAGCGGAGACAAGCTGTATGTAGTCGTGTAAATGTAAATGCTAGCACTCTGATGTGGGTTGTTTATGCTGCACCATCCCACTTCCTACTGCTGATTATGGTCTCCTTTTGCGTCATTCTTTGCCTTTCTGCTCCCTGTAAAAAAAGGGTTAAAAGGAAAAAAGCTACTTCCTTCCTCTCACATTGTTTTCTCTCTGTCCTCAGCTTCAGCATATGCAGATATCCAATGGGAACAGCCTCATCAGCAAAGAAACCCGGACAGGGATCCATTTGATTACCCTCATCGTGAGATCCCCCCGTTGGCCAGTTATGCTCCTCAGCCTGATTACATGACAGGGGATGATGATCTCATCAAGCCTAAAAAGCTGATTAATCCAGTGAAAACCTCTAAAAGCCACCAGGAGCTTCATCGGGAGCTGCTTATGAACCATAAACGGTATGAGGATACACAAGTTTAAAGTACATAAACAATATTGCAAGGATAACAAATGCAGTTCAAACTATCCATGATGGCTTCTGAGATCATACTTCAATCTGATAATGAGTCCAAAATAGACTGATTGGCGTTTTCCTGTTCACGTTCCTTTGAAATTAGAACACTGTAAGTGCCTGTAAATCATCAGCTAAATGGCAAATAATACTCATATACAGAGTGAGGAACACTTTTTAAAATGTTTCTGAGGGTAGGTGATGTAAACAGACATTCAATCCCGGCTAGTTATCATCTCTGTGCGCCTGAGCAAGATATTTAACACTAGGTCGCAGTCTCTTTAATTAATACATGTGTTGTAAGTCTATTTGATTTAAAGTGTGTGCTAAATGACTACTTACAGGTAAATGCATGGTTCACAATACTTACAGTTCAACCACTGTTGGAGATTTTGCTAAATAGGACATGTTGATCCTGTAACCACTTTCCTATCAAACAATCAAGGCTTAGGGGATGATAGACATGACACTAGAATTTGAAGAACAATTGTACATCTCACATTTCCATCTGATTCTGAATCTCTTTAATAACTAGGTTTGCAGTTAAGGACATGCCTAAGACAGTGTTTGTTTGACAGGACAAACATGTTGATCCAGGAATCATGGTCACCACTTGACTACCTAATTTCTCAGCACATCTGGACTGGTTGTGGTTGATATTTTGAACAATTATGATACTTTAAATAACACTTAATATGTCATCACAGATGTACTAAATGTCTTTTCATGTATGCAATTAATACATTTATGCCTCTAAAAATTTCCTAGCAACAATTAATCATTGTAATAATCAAAAAATAAACCAAAGTCTCCAAGTAGTGAATCGGAAAGCCTTCAGTTTCCCCTCAAGTCCCATAATCTCAGTGTTAGCACTTTGATTAACATTGTGCAGTTGCTTGGTAGCAGCACATTACAATGCCACCCCCTACTTCTGTAATACCAGTAAATGTGGTAAAGGTGAACACACTCTCTCTGTCTGACCAAAGGTATCCAAAGCATTCAGGAGTGGGCAATAGAAGCAACTTTATTCTTACTTCTCCTTCCATTCCTTTCTTTTTAACTAGACACTTTTTAAGAGGACTGAAATTTTACAAATGCAAGGCTCAGCCAATGAAGACCAAATAGAGATATAGTGTTCACATCCCACTCGGGTCCTGTCTTGTGTCACACAAGGGATATGAGCACTTATCTAAAGTGGCCAACAATAGAGCTTTGCTGTTTATGCTGTAGATCATGTGGCACAGAACTCAGAGTTACGGTGGCCTTGAAGTGCACAACAGATTACAATTCTGAAAACAAAATAACAAATTACAAACGGAAATGCAAATCTAAAAAACAAAATAACAATTCACAAAACACAACAACAATTCACAAAACATTATAACAAGTCAGAAAACACAATGACATATTTGAAAACAAAATAACAAGTCAGAAACCACAATGACAAATCCAAAAACAAAATAACAAATCAGAAAACACGACGACAAATCAGACAAACCGGAAGAGGTAGGTATGTTTGAGACAGCACCATTGGTTTGGGATTACTCACCGCTGACTGGACGAGACATCTGTCAATCAATGTATACAGAAAGAACCAGCCGAAAAACAGCAGAGTCGTGATAGAAAGTTCAGAGATGGTCTTAAAATTGCTCGATTTAAATAAATTATATGAATTGCACTGTATTATATGAAAAAAAGTTTGGCAAAAGGTGGGATCAAACCCTGGTCGATCGCATCAAAAAGCCAAGGACACACACTTAACCACCTGCACCACTGGAAAATACCAATGCCAAGATCCTAATAAGGCAGGTTTTTGGACAAAGTGTAAATAGACACTCTGTATGTTTTATTCCATAGTAAGCGCAATTCATAAAATACATTTAAACCGAGCTACTTTAAGACCATCTCCAAACTTTCTGCCACGACTCTGCTGTTTTTCGTCTGGTTATGTCTATATATGTTGATTGACAGATGTCTCGTCCAGTCAGTGGTGAGTAATCCCAAACCAATGGCGCTGTCTCAAACTATACATACCTCTTCCGGTTTGTCTGACTTGTTTTGTTTTATTTTCTGACTTGTTGTTTTGTTTTCGGATTTGTCATTGTCTGATTTTTCTGACTTGTTGTTTTGTTTTCGGATTTGTCGTTGTCTGATTTTTCTGACTTGTTATTTTGTTTTTGAATTTGTCATGGTGTTTTCTGACTTTTTATAATGCTTTCTGAATTGTTATTTTGTTTTTTAGATTTGCATTTGTTATTAGTTATTTTGTTTTCAGAATTGAAATTTGTTTTGCACTTCAAGGCCACCGTACAGAGTGCTCTTGAGTGCATTGTCATTTCCAGCAGTGAGATCTACAAAAAAATTTTACAACAATGTGAGCTGTGGCGAAAATACACTACCATCCCACTCTGGTACACACCGATTAATTTTAGTATTTTTTTTTAACACATCTGCGTATTTTTGCCATTCAAGTCATGTTGGAGTGATTGTGTTTATGAGTTGATTGCAAATGAAGACATCAGTGTAAAGTCATAATTATTGGTAGGAACACGGTTATTTTCTTTAATCTCTGAATATCTGGGTTTGGGGATGAAAAATTGTTTGATTTATTCTTAATGTATTCTAATTGAAAATGTTTATGTGACCACATTTTGCAACAAAGCTAGCTAGAAGTATGTAGAATACGTAGCTGTTTATCAAATACATTTGATCTACTTATCAAAATAACCTGAATGCTTTCTGTGTCATAGTTACAATCTCAGAACTCATTAAGTAGGAACTTTCCCGTGTGGAATATAATCCTGCAGTTCTCAGCAGGGGGTGCTCACACTAAGCTTTGTATAGGCCCTAATGGCCCAGTGTAGTGTTGGGGACACTACACTGTAAAAAAAAAAAAAAAAAAAAAAAAAAAAACTGTATTTTTGGCTTAAAGCAGGATCCTGTCAATTTGTTGGTTGTTTCTTGATCTGAATCCATAAACATAAATTAGCTACGTCACAGTGGCCCTGTCTCAAATGGCACCCTAATCCATTTTTTTTCTTCCTCTGAGTCTACACTTTAATGATACAATGTCATTATCACAAGATAATGGTCACTTATGAGCACCCATCTAAAACCTACAATGACAAACAGGATGCCTTACGGCAGGATTATTCAGTTCTGTTTCTGCAGGGCCATGACCTGCAGAATTTAGTTTTAACTGCATTCAAACACACTTGCTTGTAACAATTAAGCAATGAAGACCTTTATTAGCTGGTTCTGATGTGTTCAATTAGGGTTGAAACTCCATTTTCAACCCCAAACTGAATTTGGGATTGAACCCTGCCCTACGATCCTGCAAGGATGTACATGAAGTGTACCATTTGGGACAGGGCCTATGGCTCATCTTCACTAAACGTTAGTGGGAGTACTGATGTATCATTCCGGGTGGATACTACACATTGGTAGATGAGATTTTATTGACCTTCTCAAGAGTAGCTTGACTGCAATTAACATATTTTAATTAAGAGTAGTTCGTCAGTTTACAGTTTTATACTTCCCCAACACATTAATAAAGGCTGGAGCCAAATTCTGTGGGAAGGTGGCCCTCTAGGAGCTGTGCTGAGACTAATACAAACCAATGTAGTTGCAGACAGCATGAGTAGAGTTTGCCCTCTGTGTGAAGCACTTTTATACCACAGAGATCTTACTGGCATAGTGCGTGTCAGACATTAAGTGTGTATCTCTTAGTCACTGTTGGCATTTGTGTCTCTTTGGTGCTGCAGAAGACGGTCAATCTGTAGAGGACATTAAAAGAGAGAGAAATGGTTGTGGATCTCACATGTGCACAGATAACAGTGGGCATCAAATATGGCACAGTAGGCATAAGGGTGGCAGAGGAAATCGGTCACTCTCAGAACAGTGCCACTGTTCTCAAGCTTTCTCAAGATAAGCTCTTTATGTGCCAGTGATATCTGGAACTCTTTACTAAAAAAGCTATGTGAAACACTGACAACATCACTTAGGAAAAGTGATACTAAAAGAAGATACTAAAGGGGAGACAAATTTGTCTCAGATGTCCCTGTTAGCCAGGCTAGGGAAAAAAGACACCATCTATGGATCATTTCAGGAATGGATCGATGCCAGGGGTCTGACCAAGGTTCAGCAAGTGACTATTCATAGCCAAAAGCTGAGATACGACTAAAGACCATCATGTTATTATTATGAGGGCTTTCAGGAGCTGTCCGGGTGCTGATGTCTCTCTTGTTATCTTCATTGAATGGCCCTTGTGTTTATTTGTTGTCGTCTGGCTGTCTCTTCAGTTTGAAGGACACAATCTAAATTAACAAGGATACTAATGGGACCTCCCACATGTGCTGAACTCTACTCACACACTTCCTTTCCCTCCTCTCGGCAACTTGGTGCCACTTCCCTGTGGAGAGAATAAGCTTACATGTAATTTAATTATCAGTCAACCTCTCATTCCGACTATAATTGTACAAACATGTATATCCTTCCACTAGAGTTAATAATTATCACTCATGTTAGCAGCAGCTTGGCACATTGAGAACAGTCATGAAAGTGTATGCAGTAGGGGTGCATGATAAATATCGGCCGATAATTAATGCGTATCTCGTCAGTAAAGCCAGTTCTCTAATCAGCGGTAAATTCCATCAGGTGCGTGATTTCACATAGAGCAGCTGTTACTAGACAGAGCCGTTGTTAACTGACAAGCTGCGCAAATTGTGCAAAACAAATGTGTTCCTGTGGCTCAGTGATAGAGCATTGTGTTAACAGCGCAAAAGGTTGTGGGTTCGATTCCCAGAAAACACGTTAGGTCAAAAAATGTGTTAACCTGAATGCACTGTAAAGCGTCTACTAAATGTATAATGTAAATGTAAATCCACGTTCATGATTAGCATGGATTTGTGTAATTTGTCAGTTAACAATGGCTTGGTGTACTAACAGCTGCTCTATGTGAAATCACGCACCTGATGGAATTTAAACTGCACTTAGACAAACAAGCACACAATTCATATGTCAGGGCTGTCAAAATGAGTCTAATATCAATGGGATTAGCCTCAACCATGACTAAGATGGGAAGTCAAAACACTGGCAACGTACAGTATAGTAGGTTAGAACAACAGGAAACTAATGGTAATTCTGCATCATAGAGAATTACATTTTACAATCAAACAGTTCTACATATTTTCACAGGTTGTATTATAACACATATATTTTTTATGCATTCACATATCTTTAACTGATTTAGGGAAAAAAATAAAATTAAAATAAAACGAAGCACACCAATCTGATTAGAAGTATCAATACTGCTACCTGCTGGATGACTGATGGACTGCATCAACTAATGATGTTAATGTACTGATTGTTCTCTATTCTATTCTATTCTGTTCTACTCTATTCTGTTCTGTTCTATTCTATTGTCATGTTTGTTTTTGCATGTTTTTTTTTTTTTTTTTTTTTTTTTTTTTTTAATTTTCCATTATTAATCCATTATATTCTACTACAATATATTCACTTGTTTATTCTCTAAAGATCAGGCCCTTTCTAACGGAGCATGCTGCACAACTTATTGTCCAGGCCCTTGTCATTTCTAGGCTGGACTACTGCAATGATTTTCTGGCTGGATTTCATCAAGCACAATCAAACTTCTACAGATGATACAAAATGTAGTGGCACAACTGGTCTTCAACGAGCCCAAAAGAGCCCATGTTACACCTGTCTTTATCTCCTTGCACTTCCCGATCTCCCCACCCCTATCTGGAATGCGGAATCCCTGACAATTTTCAAGCACAGCTTAAAAAAAACAAAACAATTGTCTTTCTCTTTATTTATTCCTTCTCTCTCTAGCTTTTACTTATTTGAACAATGTCTAAAACTTGGTATTACAAGCACTTTCTGTGCCTGTTTGCCTCTTTAAGAAGAATTGCTTTATGTATCCCCCAATTGTAATTCGCTTTTGGGTAAAAGTGTCTGCAAAATGACTAAATGTAATATAATGTTTATTTTGTATTCTGTATATATCCCCCCACCCCCATCCCACTCTCTCTCATTATTATTATTATTATTATTATTCTTATTATTATTATTATCACTTTCTATTTTATTCTCTTCAGAGGTATTGGTGTGGAGAATAAGCCAGAACTGCAACGTGTGTTGGAGCAAAGGAAAAGAGAGCAGACAATTAAACAGAGAAAGCAGGAGGAGGAGGCCAGGAGGAAAATATCTCCACTGGAACATGAACTTCTCAAAAGACACCACAAACTAGAGGAGGTAGAAATCATACAATCATACAGTGTATGATTACTTTAACTATCATTATAACTATTTTCCTGTTTGAAACTATAAAGCTGGTTTGGCACATCTATATTGTATAAAGCGTTATATAAAATAAAAGTGACGTGACTTGATAGTGTGCGATGCGATAGGGACCTGGAATAATGAGGGTCAACATCCTCTTTTAGTATTTCACATGTAACTCAGAGGTCCCAACATAGTAAACACACTTTATTATGGTTAGATATATCCTGTTTATCTGCAAACCACCAACCAAATTTTCACCAAATAGTGTATCTATCTGTCTTTCTACCTTAGCTGGAGAAGGAGCGGGCAGGACAGGTGGATAGCAACTTCAGCGCTCCAGAGTTCATAAAAGTGAAGGAGAACCTGAGACGGACATCATTTACAAGTTCTGGAGAGGTGTAGGGGTGTAAACAAAGACTGGATCCATGTGTGTTTGTGCACAGCCAATAACATAGAGACCTGCTGCAGCTCCTAAACACCGCTCACAGAACTGTTCTTCTGTACTTCCTGTCTCACACCAACAACACCCTCACCTCTCGCTGTAACAGGTTCAGAGAGGACAGAGATAGGACAAGACCCAAAGAGCCTCTGCTACACTTTCACATAATGAGGAGGCTGACACTTAAGAGGTTTCAAGAGACTGGAACAAGAAAAAGAGTGTTGTTGTTTTTTTCTGCTCTGGGTCGGACTAAATGGGTAAAAGATTAACTGCCCAGGCTGCTTATGAGTTTTTTTGCATGCATGGATGGACAGCTATGTTCTGGTTCTGTCACATTAAATTAAAATGTGAAAGCAAGGTACAAGGATAAGTTTCGGAGTGAATAAACAATATATTGCTCTCTAAATGTTAAGCAGAACATTTATAAGGTGGCAATTAGACAAACATATCAGTATTATAGACAAATTGTTGCTTATCAAACCGCCAAATATTTTGTTCATTGTGTACTTTAAAACATTGTCTCTTATAATTAACAATCAGCACTTGACACTTTTAAATGAGAATACAACTATGATTAATTTCAGCTTTCATCACCCTTGATTTGCAGCATAACTCTGAGACATTGCAAGAGTGCAAGCAAAATGAATTTTACTTCTCAAAAAAAAAAAAAAAAAAAAAACACTACCATTTAACATTGATCATCGCTACAATGATGGTTACAATGATGATGTACTTTTACATGAAATTAACCATTTAAAGGAGCCGTATGTAGGATTGTGGCCTAAACTGGTACTGCAATCACTATAAAAATACTGTAGAGCGGTGTATCCCCTCCCCCTACCCCCTGACTCGAGGTTGCCAGATGACGAACAGACGTACACAGTAAGTAATTATGTTTATGCTTCATGACATGAGAGATATTTTGATAAGTAATTATGTATTTAAAAAATGTACTAATTGTCATTAGTTAAATATTATCGTAAAGATTTATGCTCGTATGTGACAGTATAATCGTAAAGATTTATGCTCGTATGTGACAGTATAATCGTAAAGATTTATGCTTGTACGTGACAGACAGAACGGTAACTGTTAGTCTAGGCTACTGTCTCAATTACGTTTCAAATTGCCATAATGGGCGTGCTAATGTTGTTTTCCTCAGCGTCTCAGCATAATGACAGAGAAACGGGCTCTTGTAATGCATTGCTAATGTTAGCATACGTCCATGTGAGCTAACGTTATGTTACTTTGCACAAACATAAATAACTTTGTTCGACTGTCATGAATATATGAAATGTCCATTGACATCAAGTACAAGTTAGCCAAGCATAGATGAATCTTACCTGTCCAGGAGGAAAAATTAGCAACGTTGGCGTCTGTGTTCAAAATCTTCTCCGTTTTCAGCCGTCTCCATCCTTCAAAAAGCATCTCCAATACAAATTCTTGTTTTATTTCGGACTTTGTCACGACAAATTTCTGAATTATAACGAGGTCTTTTTGATTTAGTAACATTAGACATTTTTATCCGACTGGAGTTAGGGTAGGTTACAGCAAAGCTGGCAACACAGATCCCGAAACACTACTGACTTCATGATTGGTAGATAGGTGGAGGGAGGAGCGTCAGGCCAAAACACAAAATGACAACATCAACATCAGTTGAGGGCTGCAAGTCCACTTTTTAAATGACAATATCCTGGCCGGACTACTGTTGTCAGTGATATAAGTATTTGAAATGAACATGATTTCTTAATGTTTAGTGACACATCAGGGCCATTTTATGATTAATTGAAATAGATTTCTTACATACAGCTCCTTTAATTTGAAACATCAGAAAGTTAAACCTGTGTAAAAATAAGGAAGTTTATTGTGCTTACAGTGCCTTTGTTAATGTAATACAACAGGATGGACTGTCTGATGTGGTTCAATGTGTGTTGCATAGAATTTTCTTCATAGTATTATCTTTATGAAGTGTTCCCTAATATGGCTGTGTATCAGAAAAAAAAATAAAATAAATGTTCAACTGAATTGCTGTTTTGATTTATGACCGTTTATACAGACAATTTTTGAAGTAAAAAAAAAAAAAAAAAAACCTTCCACTATTGATTGAAACATTTTCAGAACTGAAATATATGTTTAAAGTGATTCTGATTCTCCGATTCAGTCATTCTCAGATTATTTTTTTTTATTTTTTTCCGGGGTGGCTTAAATCACAAAGTAAAATTTAAATATGTAATTTCTGCCTTTTCTAGCTTCTGAAGCCCATGGATAATACAACAATCAATGTTTTACTTTAGTAATGTACGTTTAATTGTCATGCTATTTCAGTCAAAATCATAAAACAAATATAAGAGTAGGCTGCTTACATTTTTGTGTCTTTAGCCATGACATTTTGATTGTTATAAACAGTGATTTTACACAATAAAGAAACATTACACATGCTTCATATCAATAAAGATATTAATGGTACTTTTTATTTTGGGTCCCCCCTTTTTTTTCCTGTCATAAGAATTAGTTGGAATTCATTCATTCAAATTAAAACAAGACATTCTGCTTTTGTAAAAAACACTTGCAAAGAAAAGCATTTGATCTATCTACACCAACAAGTTAACGATAAGCTATCCAGTTTAGCTCAATTCTGTTTAGATACCGCCAGCTCCATGTCTGCAAAGCCAAGCATCCAGATTTTCCACTTGTGAAATTTCACAAACCTCTAAAGTCAAACAGTAGAGAATAATGTATGTGTGTTGTGAATTTTAAGTAGATGCTCTAAAAGTGAAATGATAATACAGGTCACATGGCCTGGTTTGGGGTTATCACGCTCTGTTTCGCTTTGATGGGTCCTCAGTGGAATTTTATTTATTTTTTTCACTGATGGTGTCAGACACAGACGAGGACACAGAGGATTCAGTGCAATAGTGTTTAATGTGAATCAGAGGTTTCAGACACAGGTGAATCTTGACACGTAGACAACACAGTGGTAACACAACTTTCCTTTGAGGTGATGGTGATACAGATGGTGACTCAGACGAAGATGATGGGAACAGGTAGGCAGAGGAGGATGAAGAGGGTTCAATAGATCAGGTAGGTTCGACGAAGGGCGTTCAGATAAGTTGGGAGATTGGTGCAAGACCAGACAATGGGTGATGGTGACGGAGGGCTTTATATGTGGCACTGGTGATGATGCACAGGTGTTCAGAATTCTGGTGATTGGGAACGAGTGGGCGTGGCGTAAGTGTCCGATTCCGGGAGTGTAGATGGTGTGGCTGTGACAGTACCCCCTCCCCCACGGGCGGCTCCTGACGGCTGGGATCTTGAGCGACGACGGGGTCTACCACGGCCACGGGGAGCGGGGCGGTCTGGATGGTCTCGGTGAAAGTCGGTGAGAAGGCTGGGGTCCAGGATGTCGTTACGATTAACCCAGCAACGCTCCTCCGGGCCGTAGTTCTCCCAGTCTACAAGGTACTCAAGTTGAGGACCCCGTCGTTGAGAGTCGAGGATAGCTCTCACCCGGAAGATGCTGTTGTCTTCTTCGATGGCGGGAGGAGGAGGTACGGCATCATCACCAGGCTCTGTGGATGGAGGAGACAAAGGATCAGTGAATGGTTTGAGGAGTGAAACATGGAATGAAGGTGAGATACGGTACTGTGCAGGTAGTTGGAGTCTATAGGTCACTTCGTTCAGTTGCCGTTCAATCTTGAATGGTCCGATGTATCGGGGACTCAGCTTACGGCAGGGCAGCCGGAGGCGGATGTCCCTCGTCGAGAGCCAGACCAGCTGTCCAGGTTGGTATTGCGGCGTAGGTCTTCGACGAGCGTCCGCTTGCTCCTTATGCCTCCGAACTGCCTGCTGGAGATGCACGTGAGCCGAGTCCCAGACCCTCTCGCTCTGTCGGAACCAGTGATCTACCGCTGGGACCCTCCGAGGGCTCACCCGACCATGGGAAGAGTGGAGGCTGGTATCCGAGGACACATTGGAAGGGGGTGAGCCCGGTGGTAGATTGCTGGAGGGAGTTCTGTGCATATTCTGCCCAGGGTAGGTACTGGCTCCAACAGTCCTGATTACGGTGGCAGTAGACCCTCAGGAACCTCCCAATCTCTTGTATCTTTCGCTCAGTCTGGCCGTTGGTCTGTGGATGGTACCCTGAAGAGAGGCTGACAGATACTCCTAGGAGGCGGAAGAAAGCTGACCAGACCCTGGAGATGAATTGGGGACCCCTGTCGGAGATGATGTCTTCTGGAATGCCAAAGTGACGGAAACACATTGTGGAATAATGCCTCTGCCGCTTCAAACGCTGTGGGAAGTCCTTTGAGAGGTATGAGTTTGCATGATTTCGAAAACCTGTCGACTACTACCCAGCACACAAGTATTGCCTTGAGAAAGGGGGAGGTCAGTCATGAAATCCACACCTATATGGGTCCACGGACGTTCTGGAATGGGCAGAGGCACCAGTTTACCTTCCGGGAGTCTCCTAGGGGTGTTCGCTATGGCGCAGACTGAGCATCCTTTGAGGTAACGGGAGGTATCCTGACTCATCGAGGGCCACCAGTAACGTTGTTTGCAGGAGCGAGAGGGTCCGCCTCCTGCCTGGATGTCCAGATCCCGGAGAGGTATGAGCTAAGTCCAGAAGGGTAATCCGATGTTGAGGAGGGACGAAGAGTTTCACTTCTGGACCTCCCGGCGGAGCAGGGTGTTGAAGGTTTTCTTGTTCAATCAGACGATTAATATCCCATTGAATGGGACTTACAATCATGGCTGGAGGGAGGATTGGTTCGGGAGATTCTGGTTCTGGGTCTGCCTGATGAAGGTGGGAGAGGGCATCAGCTCTATTGTTCTGGGAGCCAGGGTGATACGTGACTTTAAAGTCGAATCTCGTGAAGAATAAGGCCCATCTAGCTTGGCGATGATTCAGTCTCTTAGCTTCACGGAGGTATTCCAGGTTCCGGTGGTCAGTGATTACCTCGAAAGGGACCTTGGCTCCCTCCAGCCAATGACGCCACTCTTCCAGAGCCAGCTTGATAGCCAGTAGTTCACGGTTACCAATGTCGTAATTCTGCTCCGCCGGGGATAGCTTCTTCGAGAAGAAGGCACATGGATGGAGTCGTGGAGGATCCCCCTGCCGCTGGGAGACTACCGCTCCGACCCCGGTTGAAGAGGCGTCCACTTCCACGATGAACTGTCGGTTGGGATCAGGATGAGCTAGGATCGGAGTGGTCTTGAAGGCTTGTTTTAGATGGTGGAAAGCTTCAGTGGCCATGGGGTTCCAGGACAGAGACTTGGGCTGGTTCCGGAGGAGTGAGGTTAGAGGTGAGCTGAGTAAACTGTAGTTCTTGATGAATCTCCTATAAAAGTTGGCAAAGCCCAGGAAGCGTTGGAGTTCTTTAATGGAACCAGGTTGGGGCTAGTGTGTGATGGCTTCCACCTTCCCCTGGTCCATCTTCACGCCACGTGGGTCGATGATGTATCCCAGGAACTGGACTGAGGGCGTGTGGAACTCACATTTTTCTAACTTGAGGTACAGACGGTGTTCCCGGAGTTTTCGGAGTACGAGTATGACGTGTTGGATGTGTTCTTCCTTGGATGTGGAGTAAATGAGGATATCATCGATGTAGACAATTACGAACTGGTTAAGGTATTCTCTGAAGACTTCGTTCATGTAGTTCTGAAAGACGGAAGGACTGTTGGATAACCCATACGGCATGACCCTGTATTCATAGTGTCCGGAAGGAGTGAGGAAAGCTGTCTTCCACTCGTCCCCCCTTCCGGATGCGGATTAAGTTGTAGGCGCTCCTCAAGTCCAGTTTGGTGAAGATTTTTGCTCCGCGTAGTTGTTCTAATGCAGCTGGGACCAGGGGAAGAGGATAACTGAATTTGACGGTTTGAGAGTTGAGATGGCGATAATCTATACACGGCCTCAAGCCTCCGTCCTTCTTGGCCACGAAGAAAAAGCTGGAAGCGGCAGGGGAAGTAGATGGTCGAATGAATCCTTGAGCGAGAGCTTCCTGTACATACTCCTCCATGGCCTTCTGCTCCGGAATGGACAGAGGATAGACTCGTCCCTTGGGAAGGGTTGCTCCAGGCAGGAGGTCGATAGCGCAGTCCCATGGCCGATGAGGTGGAAGTTTCGTTGCCAACTGCTTGCTGAACACATCCTGGAACGCCCGATACTCTGGAGGGATGGTATGTTCCACCTTAATTTCGGGGCTTTCCACTGATGTGGACTGGACCGGTAGGGATGACTTCTTGATGGAAGGAATGACCTTGGGAACTTTAACTGGTGGAGTGATGCAGGTAGAATGACAGGATTTTCCCCATTTCAGGATCTCACCTGTGGGCCAATGGATGTGTGGTTGATGTTGGTTAAGCCATGGGCGTCCCAGGATGATGTCTGCAGTGGATTCCTCCAGCACCATGAACGTGATGTCTTCCTCATGCAGGGAACCCACGCGGAGGATGAATGTGGGGGAGAAATAGCGGACATGACCTCTGCCCAGCGGCTTTCCTTGTATGGTTGTTATTTTGAGTTCGACGGGGCTTCGATGACGCTTGACACTTAGACGATTTAATGTTTGCTGGTTGATGAAGTTCCCCGCCGAACCGGAGTCGATGAGGGCTTGTACTGAAATAGAAGAGTGGAGATGTCTTAGAGTAACCCAGGTTTGAGTCAATTGAGCAGTTTGAGGTGGTAGATGGATGGTACTCACCGCTGGGCGTGGAGGTCGTACGGGACATGATGGTAATAGGTGTCCTTCTCCCCCACAGTAGAGACACAGCCCGGTGTTAATCCTCCGCTGACGTTCTGATGTAGATAGGTGGTGTGAATCTACTTGCATGGGTTCAGGTGCTGGAGGAGCGACAGATGGTAGAGCGGGCGGGCGGAGGAAGTACAGCGGGAGTGAGTTGATGACATGCAGTGAGTCTCTGGGCGACTCTGATGGATTTCTGGATAAGACACTCAAGTCCTAGTGAATCTTCATATACAACAATCAAACTTTGTATCTTTTCACATAAACCGTGGCGATATGCGGTTATTAAGGCCGTTTCATTCCAACCGCTGATGTAAGCGAGGGTACGGAAGCGAACAGCATAATCACTCACGGACTCATTTCTCTGTTGGCGAATTGTAAACAGTTGATCATGGACAGATAATTCAGAAGCTTGTTGACCAAAGACAGATCTTAACTGGGAACAGAAATCAGTAACAGATCCAGTAGCAGATGAATTCGATTCCCAGAGAGATTGAGCCCATTGGAGAGCTTTACCTGTGAGCAGATTGATGATAACTGCCACTCGGCTGCGTTCGGTGGTGAAGTGAGCGTTGGACTCCAGGTAGAGTGAACACTGTAGCAGAAACCCGCTGCAATCCTCCGCCGCGCCGCTGTATATCGCTGGTGTGGCCATGGGACTCGCAGGGGCAACTGAAGAAGTGACCGGAGTTGTAGTGGTGTTTGATGACGATGAGCTGTTGACAGCAGGTGAGGGAAGTTGCATGAGTGAGGACCGTACAGCGTGAACCAGTTCAGTGAAGGGATCCGCGGTGCGGTCCTCGCCTGTATCTGAAGAGCTCTGCATGAGGTCTGGTCTTCTGTCAGACACAGACGAGGACACAGAGGATTCAGTGCAATAGTGTTTAATGTGAATCAGAGGTTTCAGACACAGGTGAATCTTGACTCGTAGACAACACAGTGGTAACACAACTTTCCTTTGAGGTGATGGTGATACAGATGGTGACTCAGACGAAGACGATGGGAACAGGTAGGGAGAGGAGGATGAAGAGGGTTCAATAGATCAGGTAGGTTCGACGAAGGGCGTTCAGATAAGTTGGGAGATCGGTGCAAGACCAGACAATGGGTGATGGTGACGGAGGGCTTTATATGTGGCACTGGTGATGATGCACAGGTGTTCAGAATTCTGGTGATTGGGAACGAGTGGGCATGGCGTAAGTGTCCGATTCAGGGAGTGTAGATGGTGTGGCTGTGACAGATGGAAAGTCTCCATCTTGCCCTTCATCCAGCTACTTGATAGCTTCTTAATTAGAGGGACAGGTAATACTATACCTCGAATCACAAGACCCTTTGTCCACAAAAACACGCTATCCACCTCAAATCGGTTTAATCCCTAAGAATCTTCAGGATTCGATTTGTTGTGCTCTAGTAAACAAGGGCTGAATTGTTTGACGTGAGACAGCAAACCTGAACTGAATGATGGCACATCTGCACTACAGGCAACACAACAGTCTGAACATGAACACAGCATTTCAGGGAGAAATTTCAGGAGGAGTTACATTCAACGCTTCTGCCTGTTTGCTGGATTTGTTCTACTCCCTGTCTGCCGCCTGCCTTGACATTTTGCATGGACTCAGGTTCTGATTCTTGCTCTTGAACTCTGTTGATTGAACTTTGCCTGACTCGTCTGTTTATTAATAAAGCTGCACATGGATCCCAACATCACTGACTCTTCATTACAGCTACAGGTGTAAATGCAAACCACTCCAACACAGAATGCATCTGCTATGAATCATTTATATGATTCATTTTAATTTAAAATGCAATTAATAATTAAATTATCGAATACAACATGTAATCTAAAAAGGTGATAATCACTTGATAAGCACATTTAGCTATTACTAATAAAAAAAGGAGGCAGAAGTTAGTTGTCATATTTAACTCAAGTGAATATCTCATAGTAGTTTCATATTTGAAGGATAGTTTGTGTTTATACCATACCTTAAAGTTACACTACTATTCAAACTTTTGTATTTGTATTTTATATATATATATATATATATATATCTATATATATATATATATATAATATATATATATATATATATATATATATATATATATATATATATAAACACACACACACATACACTCACTGGCCAGTTTATTATGTACACCTATTCAATTGCTTGGTAACACAAATTGCTAATCAGCCAATCACATGGCAGCAACTCAATGCATTTAAGCATATAGATGTAGGGAAGATGACTTGCTGAAGTTCAAACTGAGCATCAGAATGGGGAAGAAAGTGGATTTAAGTGACTTTGAATGTGGAATGTTTGTTGGTGCCAGACAGGCTGTTCTGAGTATTTCAAAAAACTGCTGATCTACTGGGATTTTCGTGCACTAGGGTTTACAGAGAATGGTCCAAAAAAGAGAAAATATCCAGTGAGCGGCATTTGTGTGGACGAAAATGCCTTGTTGATGTCAGAGGTCAGAGGAGAATGGGCAGACTGGTTAGAGATGATAGAAAGGCAACATTAACTCAAACAACCACTCGTTACAACCAAGGTATTCAGAAAACCATCTCTGAATGCACAACACATCGAACCCTGATTTTTGGGTGAACTAACCCAACTTAACACCAGACGGGAGGGATGTTATTAGGTTCATGAGACTCAATCTTGAAAAAACAAATTTCACTTCATTCATACACTTTTGTTACAAATTAATTTCCATTAGTAACACCAATGGGCTTTTGCATAAATTAATGTTTAGAGCTTATCTCTTATTGTAACATGACTTATTAGAGATGATGCTACATAGTGTGATCACAAATCTTTTTTTTTTTTTTTTTTTTTTTTTTTTTGTATTTACAGGTTTCTTGTCAGGGAAAATCCTGAAAATTCGAAATGCAATTCTGAGTTCCAGGTGAGCAGAAAGAGCGGGAGAATTGTTGGGAGGAAAACCACAGCCTTAAACCCACAAGTTGCATCTTTCATTATAGGGAGTTTGCACAATATGACTGGCAGAATCATTAAGGTAAGAGTAATAATAGAGGTGTGCAATGGAGCCAATATATGTAGTAATCTGTAGTAATTATTTGTGTCTGAATTTGTATTTAGAAAAATCTTTAAAATGGTGGAAAAGGCCAGAAATAACCAAATGTTTGTGAAAAAATGAGAAGTCTGTTTTAAAATGTAATTTTGTTCCCTCCACAGTTTTCATTTAACAAATATGCTTTGTATAACTCACAGAATTTATATATTTTTTTAAATTATAACTGTAACATTTCTTTAAACATGTAAAACAATACCTGATTTCTGAAGGGCACACCGAAACAGCAGTGCAGTTATTTGATTTGCATTTGTGCTGTTTTCATTTCATTCATGGAGTTTACACTCATTTGTGTTTCATAGGGCTGATTGAAATGGCCAAAAATTATTTTGATAAAATGTTTCATATCAGTCATATCATATCAGTTTATATTTTCATTAAATATATTTCCTGAGGTAAGTTTAAAATTGCTTGACATTATTGCTTTCTGTTTTGGCAAGCAGATACATCACAATGTGAATTACTTTTAAAGGATTAGTTCACTTTCAAATGAAAATAAACACAGTCGGAGATATATTAATTAATATTCTGACGAATCCAAATTTTATAATGGCGGTGAGTGATACCAACTTATTTAAACAAGTTATGAAGTAAAATATGTAGCTTTTGCCAGACAATCACAAAAAAAACAAATTAAAAAAAAAAACAACCATCAACACTATAAAAACTCTTTCCACAATAAAAAAAATAAAGAAGTAGTACAAAACATAAAAAACTTTTTTGAAATGCGAGAGTTTTACACTTTGTAAGCTGAAGGCGGTTTTGCGGAAGCTGGATATTTTACTTCATAGCTTGTTAAATATGGATATTTTTTTACACAAACGCATCACTTTGCATAAGAAGGCCTTTATTAACCCCGCAGAGCCGTGTGGAGTAGGTTTATGATGGATGAATGTGGATGGAGACACTTTCTTCAGCTTCATACTCGTTGGTCCCATTCACTGCCATTATAAAGCTCGGATGGGTCGAGATATTTATTAATATATCTCTGACTGTGTTCATCAGAAAGAAGAAAGTCATATACACCTAAGATGGCTTGAGGGTGAGTAAAGCTTGGGGTAATTTTCATGTGAAAGTGAACTAATCCTTTAAGGGCCACACTAACAATAAATGCATTGAAAATAATGCATTATAAACATGTTTGTCAACATGAAAGCTTTTATGAAGCAAATCAAGGAGTGTATTTCCAGAAACCGGTATCTGTTGAGCATGATTCAAATTAAAAAGAAAATAGCAGAAATGTTATATTTAGTAAATCTTACTGAAAATAGATGATTAATACATTTACAGTGCCAACTGAAAGTTTGTGAACCCCTTGCAGAATCTGTGAATTTTTTTTACAGAATAAGAGATCATACAAAATTATTTTTTATATAGTACTTTCCTGGGTAAGATATTTTATATAAAGGATGTTTACATTAAGTCCACAAGACAAAAAAAAAATAAAAAAAAAATAGCTGAATTTATTAAGAATGACCCTGTTCAAAAGTTTGTGAACTTTTGTGATTCTTAATACTGTGTGTGGTTACCTGGATGATCTACAATTTTTTTGTTTTGTTTTGTTTTGTGATTGCAATTATCCACCAAAATGTACATTGTATGTTTACTTTTGAGATAAAAAATTAATGAAAATTTTTTTTCAGTCAATTTCAGTGGCTGCGGGGCCCTATGCACAAGCTTTTGCCCATCATTTACAGGTGTTGATAATGTGAGGTTTTGGATTATTGGTTGTATGTTTGGCCTCAATGATTGATTTGTGCTTATCATTTCTTGCAGGATTATCAGAAGTGCGACTTTTTCCACATGACACCAGCCCTCCTCCCCTGGCCTTCATCCTCACCTTCTTTTTTTGTTCAACTTCTTTCTTTGTTCTACTGTGTTGTGTAAGTTTGTATTTTACCTATTAATTTTTGCATGAATTGTTCACTGATTTTAATTACTAATTATAAATTAATTAGTCGTGTTTAAAAACAGATTTTTATTGTTGCATTATGTCACAGTTATTTCAATTCTTAATTATAAATTGTTCTTTAGTCTTGTTTTTTTAAAACATATTTTAATGTTGTATTATATGCTATTATTATTATTACTAATGTAATGTTCTGTGATTTTAATGATTAATCATAAATTGTTAGTCTTTATATTAGTTAGTTAGATTTTTATGTCATTATTTTTTACTAATGTATTGTTTAAAAAATGTAAACTGTTTTTGTGCAATTAAAGCTTCAATTGTTCTTTTTCTTTACTGTAACATTCCAACTATTAATGGCAATTATTCACACAGAGTTACCATACTCGAAAGAAGTTAGCACACAGCATACCTTCTTTAGTGTTTACACCACCCAACACGTTACAACAAACACTCTGAAAGTGACAAGTGCTGGGACCAGAAGATGACAGTCTCTCTCCCTGTTTGGAGGTTTCTGGATCTTTTATATAGTGCTTCCCCCACACCTTAACGAGCTAGAACACAATTCAGGTGCACTCCCAACCTGTGACGTGGATAGGAGCAACAGAGAAGCACAACAGAAAACATACCAAGACAGGCACTAGTAATTTAAATAGTTTTATGTATTTATACTAACCTTCGTCTGATGTAAATCTCTCAGAAAATCAGCGAGCACAACAGCAAGCACCTGAAGCGGGAATAAATGGCTCAAAACAACTTCATGCTAGAAATACAGATAAAAAAAAAAATACAACATCAAACAATGTTTAATGTTATATTCTTGTAAACATGTTTTTCAAAATGTTTTTTTATATTCACACTTACCTTTTTCTGAGGTAAATCTCTCAGAAATTACCGAACGCTGTCCGCCAGTTACCCCTCACTGCAGAACACAAGCTCTACTGTCAGCGCGGCGCGCCCGCGCAAATTCAAACGACAGCTGCAGCGGGAGGGTAAGAACAGTGAGTCGATTCCGAAAAGATTCGATTCAAGGGCGTCAAGAATTGCAAGTCTCGTGTGAATAAGTTCTAAATGCGAGGCCTGGAATGTCAATGTGTGATATATTACTGTTCATTATCTCTATTACCGAACTACAACAAACCCTGAGATACAGCACTACCGCCATTTATTTATTTTATTAATCTCACTTAAATTTTACGATTCTGTTCAGAAAACTCATTTAGATTCATTCAGTTCGGATTAATTTAAACTAGCCTACATATTTAAAATGATGGACGATTTATTTTTAACCAATTAACACCCCCCCAAAAAACAAGGCAGCGCTTGCTCCCTTAATTACGACATTAACCATGGTACAAAAAAAAAAAAAACATTGCTACTCACCATGGTAACCTAAATTAACCATGGTACACTAACCATAGTTTTACGTGGGAGCCTATTTGTAGTAAAACTGCCGTTATACAAATGGCAGTCAAACTGCCAAAAAACATAGTATACACTTTTACTATTTAAAAACAAATCTCTAATTTTTATGAGGGCTGGTGTACTGGAAATCTCTGAACATGTCTAGTGTGTGCAATCAGAAATATCCTGTATCCGGAAATCTCTGTGCATCTCAAGTGTATGGTCATATAGCCTACCGGACTCAGCACACTTACCTGGAAAATTTTCGCACACGGGTCGTACACCTTAAGTTTCACTGAAATTTCCCATGTCAGATTTATCCCAGAATTCCTCTTTTTAAGCAGTGGATGTTTCACATCTTCACCCATTCATCACCACCGTGACCTAGATCAACCATTAATTATTAAGGTGGATGCTTCCAACACTGGCATTGGAGCTGTTCTCTCCCAACATGTAACACTTCATGGTAAACCTCCTAAATGTTTCCCTTGTGTACTTGCAAACTTAACCCTACCAAGCAGGACTATGATGTCAGAAACAGAAAATTACTCTCCATAAAAGCATAATTTGAGGAATGTAATACTGGCTGGAGGGAGTCAAGCATCTATTCATTGTGTTGACCGATCATCAAAACCTCAAATATTAGCACACAGTAAAAAGACTCAACCCTAGACAGGCATGATGGGCCCTTTTATTTACTAGCCTCCAGGAAGCCTTAGTGCTGTTTTATTGAAAATAATAACCATTATGGAGGTAAGTGTTTGCTTTAGTTGTGCTCTTGACCCTTGCCTTCCTAACTTTGTTGTTTCTCTGACTGCTATAACTGTGTGTTTCTGAAATACATTTGTTGTAGCAAAAGTTATAAGAAGACAAACTGATCTGATGGTGGTGGTTACTTATTGATGCTTCAGTCACCATGTAATGTCCTGATTCAGAGGCTGATCTCTGAGAAAATTATTTAGTTTGAATAATTTCACTTTATAGTAGCTCTAGAATACCACTGCATGAAATTTTATCCTGCTTTAATATTTTGCACATTAAGTCATTATGCAGAAATCATTTGGATAGGATCATGTAGACTCACACAGATATCAAGATTCAGCATATGAACCTCAATAATGGTGATAAGTTCGTGACTTTCCATTCACCAAAGATCCTCGGACTCAAAATGGTTCTTTCTCATCATCTAACTTCAGCCAACCTACTGGAGCCCCAAAGTGCATCAAGACTCTCTTTCAAACAGGCGAGACGTGCAAGTATCAAACTTAGTCTTATTAATTGATACATTAAGTATCATTTGCACCCTTTACAAAGGTGTGTTTGAACTAAGAAACTGATGTTTCCTCCAGGCTGTAGACCTACTGAATATCAAATTGTATGACAGCTTCATGTTTTTATTTCTTTCCTTTTACTGCTTAAGCTTTAACCCTTTTCCCTATGCCCACTGTATGCGCGTGTGTGTGTGTGTGTGTGTGTGTGTGTGTGTGTATATGTGTGTGTGTGTGTGTGTGTGTGTGTGTGTTAGACTAGTTTAAGTGTTTATGTAGTTAATAACAGAGGTGGAACCAAGTCTTTCCTTTCAAGTAACAAGCAAGTCTCAAGTCAAATCCCAAGTCCTCAAAGAGTTAAAGTTAATGAGATAATTAAGTGACTAATTAAAATGATGCCACCATCATGGAGATCAGTGTTTGCTTTAGTTGGGCTATTGACCGTTGAGTTGCTCTTAGATTTCTCTCTGTAGAAATGCATGTGGTGTTGTACAGTGGGGTTATATTAGCTGTTTTTATATGACGAGATAATCCTTATGAGTTGGCCTGGCTACATTCAAAATGTTTTTTTTTAATTATTATTTATATGTTTAGGTTTTGCATTAACAACCTTGTAAAACTACAGCATGAAATCAAAGTGTTGCTGTAATCGATATAGTAAATTAACTTTAAATCTATGTGATGCAGGGGGGCGCTATTCCTTGTGTAGGATGTAAGACGTGTTTCCCCACTGCTCTGTGAGAAAGTGCTATATTTATTCATTTTTTCGCACAGTTTTGTACATTTACTTTGGACAAGTTATAAAACTAGTTTATTATCATTATTTAGTCCACGTATATAGACTGTAAGTCACTAATATGTCGTCGTCTCGAGCGAAAACGGACGCGGGTAAGAGTGGCCGCAGCAAAACTGCACAGTCATCGGATGATACTGATGTGGCCTCCGCGAACACAAGTTCTGCTGACAGTTCATCTGCAAATATAACTCTCTTTCAGGGCATGCTGGAGTCGGTCAAAAATGACATATGCAAGAAAATTGATTCCCTGTCAACTGATTTGCGTTCAGAGATCGCCACAGTTAGACAGGAGGTCAAAGACTGGCTTGGGCCTATGCAGCAGAAAGTGGATTTTAATGCTGACACTATCAGAGAACTGGAATGCTCAGCATCCGACCACAGTGATCGCATAACCGAACTAGAATCCGCAATCTCCACGCTCCAAAAACAAGTGGGACATCTGGACGCTAAATGTGAAGACCTGGAAGGAAGATCCAGACGAAATAACATTCGCCTTGTCGGACTACCTGAGGGAGCTAAGGGGTACACATCCAACAGAGTTTGTTGCTCATCTTCTGCAGAGCTTACTACATCTCCAGGAAAAGCCTCTACTTGATCGGGCACATCGCACACTTCGTGAGAGGCCAAGGAAAGGGGAACCCCCCCCTTCCCATTGTCATCAGAGTTCACTACTTTAAAACCCGTGATGAGATCCTACGATGCGCTGCGCAACTGTCTCCTCTGACTCATGATGGGAATAAACTGTCTATCTTCGCGGACTACACAACGGCAGTTGTCAGGAAAAGGGCTGCCTTCAGGGACACGAAACGTCTTCTACACTCATGCCCCGGGGTTAAATTTGGCCTTCTGTTTCCTGCTGTGCTGCGGATCACTCTTCCCAATGGAGCTGTACACAAGTTTGAGGACCCCGTCGCCGCATCGGATTTCATTAAAAAAACTGTCTTGCCCGCAAACACTTGAGGTAAACAGTGAATATGGCTTTGACACTCGGTAAATATAAACGGACAGAAAATGAATAATGCAATCATCATGCTAGATAACTTGTCTACTCCGTGGGTAATTTCTAATATTATAGCTATGTTAGTTTAAGATAAGTTCGCACACGTCTATGGGTTAATGGCACTGTGGACGGAGTTTAATCACGTGTTTATATCGCACTGTGTTCCACTTTTTTTTCTCAATTACTTAGTCGTTTTCTCCGAGGCAGCATAAAGTGAATTGTAGTTGTGTTAAAAGGGGAATGCATGCGTCTCGTTTGGGGAGATGCTTCTGCTGGGATGGGTTGGGCTGGTTAAGGTGTTTCTTTACTGTTCACTTTTGCAAAAGTTTTGCAAGTTGTTTTTTTTTTTTTTTTTGGTCTCCGTATCAGTATCGGTCAATCACATTGGAAAGGTTGATTTCGCTGACTTACAATTTGATACATTTTGAATATGATGCAGCCTAGAACGACTCATCTGCCAGGCGGAGGAGTTTCACTTTCGTTAGCTGGAACTGTAAAGGAGTGAACGCACCAATTAAACGTAGCAAGATATTACAACACCTCCAACATTTAGGAGCCCACATTGTATATCTTCAAGAAACACATCTTAGAATTCACGACAACCTATTGTTGAGAAGAAGATGGGTCGGTCAAGTATTCCACTCTAAATTTCAGGGTAAAGCCAGGGGTGTGGCAATCCTGATACACAGGTCTGTTCCCTTTGTATGTTCTGAGGTTATAGCAGATTCTAATGGGAGATTTGTTATTGTTTCAGGTAAAATCAGTAATTTTCCAGTTATTCTCGCCAATGTTTATGCGCCCAACTGGGACAATGATAATTTTTTTAGACATTTATTCTCTGTGCTGCCTGATACATCTTCACATCATCTTATTCTGGGAGGGATTTTAACTGCTGGATTAATCCTAAACTTGATCACTCCTCTGTTAGACATAATATACCTTCAAAGTCTGCACAGGTAATTAAGTCTTTTATGGAAGAGTTCAATGTGATAGATCCTTGGTGGTTTTTCAACCCATCAGGGAAAGAATACTCATTCTTTTCTCATGTGCATCATACTTTCACTCAGATTGACTTTTTTTGATAGATAATAGGTTGATTTCCCTTGTTGAATCATGCTCATATAGTGCTATAGTTATTTCAGACCATGCGCCAATTAGTTTGAATGTTTGTATTAAGGAGCTTGATGGTACACGCCCACCTTGGCGTCTAAACACCCGTATGCTGTCAGATGAACATTTTGTGGAATTTGTGTCTAATCAAATAGATGTCTTTATATCTACAAACAAGACTTCAGATGTTTCACCATACCTTTTTTGGGAAACTATGAAGGCTTACTTAAGGGGCCAAATCATTTCATATACTGCATACGGAAAAAATGAGGAAACGGAAATTATCCGAGATTGTTCAGAAAATTGCCCAAATAGATAGTAAATACGCAGTCTCTACACTTCCAGATATATACAAGGAGCGACTTGCTCTACAGGCAGAATTTGACATACTTTCATTAAGTCATGCAGAGAATTTAATACTTAGATCCAGATACAAGTATTATGAAGAGGGTGACAAGGCAAGTAAACTACTGGCCCATCAGTTACGACAAGACTCATCCTCTCATCACATTCCTCAGATTCAAACCCTCTCAGGGGTAACTACAAACCCTCAGCTAATTAATGATTATTTCAAAGAATATTTTATTTCCTTATATGCACCTGAACAAATTGATGACCCCCGGGCTTTTGATGCCTTTTTTAGTGAACTGAATTTACCCATTGTTGATTCTGCTGCTCAGTTAGAAGAACCTATCACTATAGAAGAGCTTACTCGGGCTGTTACTTCTATGCAGTCTGGTAAATGCCCTGGGCCAGATGGGTACCCAGTTGAGTTTTATAAAACATTTTTTGATAAGTTGGCACCCATTTTAATTGAAATGTATTTTGATTCATTTGTTTCGCTCAAGCTTCCCCAAACACTTAATCAGGCCTCTATTTCTCTAATTTTAAAGAAAAATAAAGATCCCTTGCATTGCACTTCCTATCACCCGATCAGCCTTCTTAAAGGGATAGTTCACCCAAAAATGAAAATTATGTCATTAATGACTCACCCTCATGTCGTTCCAAACCCGTAAGACCTCCGTTCATCTTCGGAACCAGTACAAGATATTTTAGATTTAGTCCGAGAGCTTTCTGTTCCTCCATTGAGAATGTATGTACGGTATACTGTCCACGTCCAAAAAGGTAATAAAACATCTTCAAAGTAGTCCATGTGACATCAGAGGGTCAGTTAGAATTTATTGAAGCATCGAAAATACATTTTGGTCCAAAAATATCAAAAATTACGACTTTATTCAGCATTGACTTCTCTCCCGGGTCTGTTATGAGCGCGTTCACAGTACTGCAGTTTAGTGATATCCGGTTCGCGAACGAATCACTCGATGTAACCGGATCTTCTTGAACCAGTTCACCAAATTGAACTGAATCGTTTGAAACGGTTCGCGTCTACAATAAGCATTAATCCACAAATGACTTAAGCTGTTAACTTTTTTAACATGGCTGACACTCCCTCTGAGTTCAAATAAACCAATATCCCGGAGTAATTCATTTACTCAAACAGTACACTGACTGAACTGCTGTGAAGAGAGAACTGAAGATGAACACCGAGCCGAGCCAGATAACGAACGAAACATTGACTCGTTCTCGAGTCAAGAACCGGTTGCATCGGTTTTCGGATCACCGGTAGTGATGAGAAGTTCTGTTCTTTTCCGCGAACCGGTTCTTTCGGACAGTTCGATTCAATAAACCGGTTGCCGAAAACGATTCACCAGTTCTTTTGCGCTCGACGTAATGACTTCATTGGCGATGATTGCCCTTGATTCAAGCCTTCGGTTTACCCGCGCTCATAACGTTAGCACAGAATCAGTTCAGAATCAATCACCAAAAGAATCAGTTCGGTTCAGACGCGCTGTGTGTCAGTGAGCTTCACGCTGAATCACGCATGCACAGTATCATCAGCTCCTCGGTTCTCGAACCGGACGCGTCCGACAGAAACGGTTCTTGACTCGAGAACGAGTCAATGTTTCGTTCGTTATCTGGCTCGCCTCGTGTTCATCTTCAGTTCTCTCTTCACAGCAGTTCAGTCAGTGTACTGTTTGAGTAAATGAATTACTCCGGGATATTGGTTTATTTGAACTCAGAGGGAGTGTCAGCCATGTTAAAAAAGTTAACAGCTTAAGTCATTTGTGGATTAATGCTTATTGTTGACGCGAACCGTTTCAAAACGATTTAGTTCGATTTGGTGAACTGGTTCAAGAAGATCCGGTTACATCGAGTGATTCGTTCGCGAACCGGATATCACTAAACTGCAGTACTGTGAACGCGCTCATAACAGACCCGGGAGAGAAGACAACGCTGAATAAAGTCGTAGTTTTTGTTATTTTTGGACCAAAATGTATTTTCAATGCTTCAGAAAATTCTAACGGACCCTCTGATGTCACATGGACTACTTTGAAGATGTTTTTATTACCTTTCTGGACGTGGACAGTATACCGTACATACATTCTCAATGGAGGGACAGAAAGCTCTCGGACTAAATCTAAAATATCTTATACTGTGTTCCGAAGATGAACGGAGGTCTTACGGGTTTGGAACGACATGAGGGTGAGTCATTAATGACATAATTTTCATTTTTGGGTGAACTATCCCTTTAATGTTGACTTTAAACTCTTGTCTAAGTTGCTGGCTTTACGGCTAGAATCTGTGTTACCAACCATAATTTCTCCAGACCAGACTGGGTTTATTAAAAACAGACATTCTTTTTTTAATATTAGAAAACTGTTTAACGTTATATATAATCCCTCTTCTTCTGCTATCCCAGAGGCAGTAATTCCACTAGATGCAGAGAAGGCCTTTGACCGGGTGGGGTGGAAATATCTCTTTTACACACTAGAGAAATTTGGTTTTGGTGATAAATTTATTTCTTGGGTGAGGTTATTATATTCTGCCCCCCAAGCGTCTGTCAGAACCAACAATACCCGTTCTGACTATTTTTCCCTCCACCGGTCCACTCGTCAGGGATGTCCCTTGAGTCCACTCCTCTTTGCCATCGCTATCGAACCCCTTGCTATTGCACTGAGGTTTGATTCATCTATAAAAGGCATAAAAAGAATGGGTTCAGAGCAAAAAGTGTCTTTGTATGTGGATGATCTCCTCCTTTATATTTCTGATATAGCTAGATCGATACCGGCAGCTCTTAATATTTTGAAATCATTCGGAATAATTTCTGGTTACAAATTAAATCTGAGCAAGAGCGAAATTTTTCCACTGAATTCTGCAGCTAGGGACTATCCTTTACATAATTTTCCATTTATGATTGCACACCATAGATTTACTTATCTTGGAGTCTGCATCACGGATAAATTCAAAGATCTTTTTAAATTTAACTTTGCTAATTTGTTACTCCAGATGGAGAAAGATTTTGAGCGCTGGTCTTTGCTTACCCTATCCTTGGCTGGAAGAATTAATTCAGTTAAAATGAATATTCTTCCTAAATTCTCCTATAATTTTCAGTGTATACCTATTTTCCTGCCTCAACACTTTTTTCGTAAAATTTATTCCTTGATCCTAGGATTTATCTGGAATAAAAAGATACACAAAATTCATAAGACATTCCTTCAGAGACCCAAAATACTTGGGGGTATGGCTCTGCCTTATTTACAAGTTTATTATTGGGCTTCAAATCTCAGAGTCATGCAATACTGGTTAAATCAGGATCAATCTCAAGACTCATCTCGATGGTTTAATATGGAGGCTACTTCATACATGCCCACTTCACTGACAGCCTTATTACATGCCCCCATTAAATGCTCTTCATCTCCCTATACTAAAAATGTCATTGTTAAAACTATGCTGAGAATCTGGAGACAATTCAGACACCACTTTGGATTACAAACCTATTCCATCTTTGCACCTGTAGCAGCAAATTTTGTTTTCCCACCATCACTGATGGATAGTTCTTTTTCACAGTGGTCAGCACTGGGCATTATAACATTTAACGATCTATATATAGATAATGTCTTTGCATCTTTCCAGCAACTAACAGAAAAATTTACACTGCCCAAACATAAATTTTTTAGGTATTTGCAGGTTCGTAGCTTCATTCGAGACATGCACCCTCAATTTCCTAATCTCCCTAGAGCTACTCCTATTGATTTTCTTTCAAGCCCACCCATATTATGAAGGGTATGATCTCATATCTTTATAATGCAATTTGCACTTTGCATGAATCCCCACTTGCAACCATTAAATCTCAGTGGGAGGAGGACATAGGAGAAAACATTTCAGAAGAACAGTGGGAAAAGACTCTACGGCGTGTACACTCTTCATCTTTTTGTGCCAGACATGCTCTGATTCAGTTTAAAATTCTCCACCGTACTCACTGGACCAAAGTTAGACTTTCAAAAATATATCCTGAAGTAGATCCCACATGTGACCGTTGTCACCAGGCCCACGCAGCTACAGCACACATGTTTTGGTCCTGTGCCTCCCTACAAAATTATTGGTCCCAAATTTTTAAAACACTATCTGAAATTCTTACAAATCATATTGAACCTCTGGCTTTCACTGCTTTATTTGGTACTCTTTCCCCTTATCTTGATATACCCAAATTTAAGTCTGACTTCGTAGCCTTTGTGACACTGCTGACAAGGCGTTTAATTTTATTAAACTGGAAATCGCCTAAACCTCCTACTCATTCTTTATGGATTAAAGATATTTTCCAGTTTTTAAAACTAGAAAAAATCAGACACACAATGACGGGATCCTCTGATAATTTCAATAGAATTTGGGGACCTTTCCTTGGATATGTAGGAAAATGAAAGGCCTTCATTCATCTGTCTATACATCTCCTCTGGTACTAATTATTTTCCTCCCCGATATATAGACTGGTACCCTATTTTTAGGGATATGTCGGCTGTGCTCAATATGTTTAGCACCTCTTTGTACCTGGGATTTTATTTTGTAAAGAATTATTCTTTTATTATTATTATTATTATTATTATTATTTTATTCATTTATTTATAGTTATGGATGACCAAGCTTTATAGTTTTTTTTTTAATTATTATTTGCTTGTCTTACTATCTTCTTGTTATTATTATTATTAATAATATTGTTCTGTTTTTTTTTTTTTCTAGTATTAATTTTTATTCTTTATCATTTGTTGTGTGGATCCTTTTATTAACAATATGTATGTATATTTATATACATATATATATGAAGGTTATATAAGTATATGTTTTGTAATTGTATGTTATATTTTGTTTATATGGAACATTTTAATAAAGTGAGGAGGAAAAAAAAAATTGCATCAAAATTTTTGAAGTACTATAGCACTTAGACACACACAGACATCAAGAACCAGCATATTAATCAAAAATGGCAACAATCAACAAAATGCTTCATGCTGCAATGTATGCTGGGTAACACCATAGTAAAAACTCCCATCATGCACTGCAGTATGAAAAAAAAAACAATCGTCACCACAGTTGAGGATTGTATGATAAGTGTTCATGTCTAAAAGCTTGAGCCAATACAGATCTTTCTTTTTGTTCAGTATGGACGCATTACGGTGGTGTTTGTTTAATGAACATTTTTTTTTTTTTTTTGCTTTTTTTGTAATAGTTGAATGCCAGTTAACAAACCAAAGAGAGAAACCACTTCATGTTGACGTTTTATGATGTTCCTTCATGAATTGTAAGCAGAAATTGTAAAGTAATCTGCTATGCTTAGTTTTTGATTCAGCAATGCACAAATGTTTGCTGTGAAACAATATTGCAATTGCTCAGAAACAAACTCCTTTGCGTCAAAAGGGTCAAGAGACTAACTAAAGCAAACCTTGACCACAATAACGGTGGCATTGTGTGTGTGTTTTCAGTTGATTCCATCAAAGGCTGTGGCTGAAATCAGTTGTAGTTCTTGTGTTTCTCTTTTCTTCAACGATACTGTTTGTTAACAGCAGATATGCATCACTAATGTGCAATAATCATTTAATTATTCACTTAATTATCTCATTACCTTTAACTCTTTGAGGACTTGGGATTTGACTTGAGACTTGCTTGTGACTTGAAAGGAATGACTTGGTTCCTCCTCTGGTTAATAAAGTCTGACTTGTATCACACTTGAGGTTGTTAATTGTTTGTTCATGACTGAAGTCCCTAATCATGCAGATTTTTGTCACATGCTCTGAGTAATATTGTACAGTATGAAAGTTATTTTCCTTAACCAGGAAATTAACATTCTCAGAATTGACAGACAGTTGACACCGAGATGTCAAGTAAATACTTTCAGCGGATCTAAATATTTATAATTAATTATAACTAGTTATGATAATTATTCATATTCCCCCTGATTAAGCTGACACGTTATTCATTCATTGTACAGTGGGAATATAGTAGGCTACCTAAATTGTCTGAACAACCTGTTATAATGCTGGGAAATGTCTAACTTTACCTGTCACTCTTCTGTCCTGTTTCTGAAAGGACTTCCTATATAACGTAGGGATAAACAGTATCTTGGATATCTTTGTAAAAGCAGCATATTCTAGTCCTTACTTGTGTGCTATCAGAACCATTATGTTTATATCAAAAGGTACATCACTCCTTGTTGACTCCTGTAGAAGCGAGAATGAGAACACACTTTTTCTGTTGCCATTTTCTAGAGATTTACATTTTTTGCACTCCAGCAACAGACTGCTACAAAAGCATTGATTTTAGGGATATGGAAGCATCAGCACAAGTTCTACTAGGAAGACTTAATGCCACGTCACATATTACAGTTAGATCTAGCCAATCGGCACTCAACACAAGGAATATAAAAGACCTCTACTCACCCTTCATTGTGTTTGCAGATACTGCCATAGCCGTTTCTTGCTCAAACTGTCGCTTGACTTATCGCCCGACTTTCCCTGGGTTACTTGCATATAGTTAAGTTTGTCTCCAGCAAACAATTGCGAGTTTGACAATCCTATCAAGATACACACTAGACCGTTGGCATTGCTCTGGTGTTGCGGTGAATGTTTGTGTTTGTTTGGTAGTGTTGCATGATATACAGGTGTTGGAGTTTTCTCGGCAGAGGATGTAAAACATTGGCGGAGTTCCAAATGCTTTCTGAGCTGTCACGTCAGCACCGCTCGCGTCTCAATCAACAAAATATTTCGCCTGTACACTCACGTCAACCTGCACGCATGAAGTCTCTCCGGGCCTGCTGTCAGAAACAAGGCTGCTGGTCTCCTTCGGCATTTCATCTTCATCACTTCATCAGCCTACACCATTATTTTCTCATCTCACCTCGTTTTCTCATTAGACTACTGCGCGATCATCGTTGCTAAGGAAACTTTGCTTTAATTACTGTGTGTCTTTTTACCCTGGTAAATACATGTGAAGTGGCGTTTGGCTTTGCGTTTGCCTATCGCGGGACTGGACAGTTTCGGTCTGCTAAATAGAGAGGCGTGACTAGCTGACTTCAATCACAGGTAATCAGGCAAATATATAAGTGGTAGGTGTCACTGCGGCAGCGGTCGCGGCAGCCCTCGTGTGGAAGCCTCCTCGTGTGAAGACCGACAAGTGAAAAGACCATCGACTCTACCTGCGCGACTCCACCGAGCAAGGACACCGACAGGGCACTTGAGTACTGCTTTTCTCCCCTTCAATTTTTGTACAGCTCTTCCGCAAATACTTATTTTTGGTCACTTGTAGTCACTATGTGCTTTCAGATCTCTACTATCACTACCAACACTCGGAGAGCACGCTATGTACGTCAAAGGAAGGTCTGCCTGACAAATCTAAAGCCTGTCCCTCTGACCTCTACTACAACGCTCTCTATTCCAGTTGGTCTCTGGAACTGCCAGTCCGCTGTTAACAAAGCAGACTTCATTTCTTCTATTGCTACTCATTTCGGTCTCAGCCTCATGGCACTGACTGAGACTTGGATCAAACCTGAGGACACTGCCACTCCCGCAGCCCTCTCTGCTAATTTCACTTGTTTCCCCACACCCCTCGTACGACTGGGAGGGGTGGAGGTACTGGTCTCCTTATATCGAAAGATTGGAAATTTGATCTTCAACCACAACCTACAGGTAACGGTTCATTTGAATCACATGCTGTTACTGTAACCCACCCTGTTTAAATCCACTTTGTAGTCATTTACCGTCCCCCAGGTCAATTGGGAAACTTCTTGGAGGAGTTGGACGTGCTGCTATCAAACTATCCTGAAGATGGTACTCCTCTGGTACTGCTTGGTGACTTCAACATCCACCTGGATAAACCCAAGGTTGCTGACTTCAACACTCTGCTCGCCTCATTTGATCTCAAGCGAGTCTCTACTACAGCGACTCACAAATCGGGCAACCAACTGGACCTCATCTACACGCGCTGTTGCTCAGTGGACAACTCTTTAGTTTCTCCACTGCACACCTCAGACCACTTCCTCATTACTGCTAACCTAGCACTTACTCCTGAAGCGGCACACGCTCCAACGCGGGTCACCTTTCAACGAAACCTACGCTCACTCTCTCCATCTCGCCTATCCTCTGTGGTTTCATCCTCACTTCCTTTACTCTCGCAGTTTTCAGCTCTGGACACGAACAGTGCTACGGACACTTTTTGTTCCACTCTAACCTCTTGCTTGGACAACTTCTGCCCACTGTCGTCTAGACCAGCACGCACCACCCCATCTGCCCCCTGGCTGTCCGATGTACTCCGTGAACATCGCTCTAAACTCAGGGCTGCAGAGAGGAAATGGCATAAATCAAGAAACTCTACCGACCTCAGTGTGTATCAGTCTCTCCTCTCTTCCTTCTCTGCAAAAGTCTTCACTGCTAAAACATCATATTACCACGACAAGATTAACAACTGTTGTGACGCTCGGACACTCTTCAAAACCTTCTCTTCTCTTCTTAATCCGCCTCCACCTCCTCCTCCATCGACTCTTACAGCTGAAGACTTTGCAGTTTTCTTTACGAATAAGACAAGAACCATCAGTGACCAATTCTCCACACCGCAGACTGAGGATAACTTCACAACGACTAATGCACACTCTCTCTCCTCCTTCTCTCCACTCTCAGAGACGGACGTTTCCAAACTTATTCTGTCCAGTCATCCTACTACTTGCCCACTGGATCTGATCCCCCACTCACCTCCTTCAAGCGATTTCTTCTTCAGTCATACCTTCACTTACTCACATTATCAACTCCTCTCTTCACTCTGGAACATTTCCCTCAGCATTTAAGCAGGCTCGGGGTAAGCCCACTGTTGAAGAAACCATCTCTAAATCCAGCACTTCTAGAAAACTACAGACTGGTATCCCTTCTTCCATTCATTGCAAAGACACTCGAACGAGCTGTGTTCAACCAGCTCTCTATGTTTCTTGTACAGAACAACCTCCTGGACAGCAACCAATCTGGCTTCAAAAGTGGCCACTCAACTGAGACTGCCCTGCTCTCGGTTACTGAAGCCCTGCGACTGGCAAGAGCAGCTTCAAAATCCTCAGTACTCATTTTGGTGGACCTGTCTGCTGCTTTTGACACCGTTAATCACCAGATTCTCCTGTCCACCCTCAGAAAGATGGGCATCTCTCGAACCGCACTCCAGTGGCTTAACTCCTACCTTTCTGATAGATCCTTCATGGTGTCTTGGAGGGGTGAAGTTTCTAAGTCACAACAACTTGCTACTGGTGGGTTCCTCAAGGCTCAGTACTTGGACCGCTTCTCTTCTCAATCTACATGACGTCATTAGAATCTGTCATTCAGAAGCATGGCTTTTCCTATCACTGCTACGCTGATGACACTCAACTCTACTTCTCATTCCAACCAGATGACCCGACGGTAGTTGCTCGCATTTCAGCCTGTCTGAGTGACATTTCTAGCTGGATGAATGACCATCACCTTCAGCTCAACCTTACTAAGACTGAACTGCTGGTGGTTCCAGCTAACCCATCATTTCATCACAACTTCTCTATACAGCTGGGTTCGTCAACCATAACTCCTTCCAGGACAGCCAGAGACCTAGGAGTTGTGATGGATCATCAGTTAAGCTTCACAGACCATATTGCTACAACGACCCGGTCCTGCAGATTTGCCTTATACAACATTAGGAAGATTAGACCCTTCCTGTCAGAGCTAGCCACCCAACTTCTTGTCCAGGCTCTTGTTCTCTCCAGACTGGACTATTGCGATGCTCTCCTGGCGGGCCTTCCTGCATGTACTATCAAGCCTCTACAACTGATCCAGAATGCAGCAGCGAGGGTTGTCTTCAATGAGCCAAAAACAGCTCATGTTACTCCTCTCCTCATCAGGTTACACTGGCTACCAGTAGCCGCTCGCATCAAATTCAAAGTACTGATGCTTGCCTACAAAACGACCACTGGCACGGTGCCAACTTACCTAAACTCACTAGTTCAATCTTATGCACCCTCCAGAAGTTTGCGCTCTGCAAGTCAATGACACCTTGTGGTGCCATCCCAAAGAGGTTCAAAATCACTCTCACGGACTTTTTCCTGGACTGCTCCCAGCTGGTGGAATGACCTCCCGATCTCAATTCGAACAGCTGAGTCGTTACTCATTTTCAAAAAACATCAAAAGACAAAACTATTACTCACCCACTTAACCAACCAATACTATCACAAACCTAAAAAAAATCATATCCTTTAAAAAAAAAAAAAAAAAAAAAAAAAAAAAAAAACCCTGGCTACGTGTCCTGTACTAGTCTAACTGAGACTTGTCATAGCACTTGTATACTGTTGTTGTTCTCTCGTTGATCTGATTGTTTCTACTGTTCTCATTTGTAAGTCGCTTTGGATAAAAGCATCTGCTAAATGATTAAATGTAAATGTAAATGTATAAGTATCATTTTGTTTTATGCACTTGTGGCGGTTGGGCGTAATTCACTCACACACGTGTCTAAGACAAAGCGCTTGGTGTCGCGTGATCGTTCGTGTATGAGGTTAATCTAGTGGACTAACACTGCATAATTAACCTAATTGAGCCTAGGTTGCATTTTGTCCTTATTATTTAAAATTTAAAATTGCCATGCTCAGCATCTTTTGTAAAATAGATTACAGTACTGAGTCCAGAGCTCACGATTCATAGTTCACAATGTGCACAATTTATCTTTGCAAGCTCAGTGATACTTTTAGCCTACATTTAATAAAAACAATATTATAAAATATTTTCAATACATTTACTTCTATGAGGAGTATTACAAACCAGTTTCCAACCAAAGTTATAATTTTTTATGAGATTTTTGCTCAAACTAATTCAATATATTCAAACTCTTTTGTAATGAGGCATCTTGAGGCTCATTATTATAGGCTTACAATCTTTACGCTGATTGTTACGAACTTTAAAAAGGCCTAGGGCATGTACCGCAACATTTATATATTAACGTACTGCTGAAGGTGGACTATGGTGGAAGAACACATGACAGACTCTTTCAAAGGGAAAAGTCAACTGGGCTTTATTTACAACAAGCCGAAAGGCCACTGGACCCAGTCAAAACAACAATAATAGTGTGCGCTATGTACAATGAGATAATGTAAACAAACAAACAATAAATGGGAAAAGAACAAAAGCGGCGCCAAAGGAAAAAACAAAATATAACAAAACAATCCTTAATCTAAACCTAATCTAACCAAAACAAAAATGTAGAACATAAACCGAAATCTTCGGTGCATCCGGCACCCTAACTAAACTACCTGACAAAAACAAAAGTACAGGGGATGGCGCTCACTTCTTACCTGGTGTGTCTAGACAATCAACTGCTACGGGTGCAGTGTATATCGCGATATACTAACCTGCGTTCTCTTCCCAAAATGTCAGTTATTAACCGATATCTCTGAACACATGAAAAAGCTAGACAACACATCAAACTAATCGTGCCAACATTAGAGCGAAACCTATTAGAAGTACAAAGAACAAAGCACATAGCACACCACTCAATTCGCGGGCAGAAACATACACAAAAACTCCGTTCACTACAGAAAACTCCTTTCGCTACAAAGAGCTCGATATACTAATGAGAGTCCTCAATTCGCTCCGGAGAGAAAGCATGAATGAACACGCCATCCCTTTAACCAGCAGGGCAGCCTCCAATTGGCTCCCAAGCGCCCCCTTAATAATGACTGATGTCCGACTCGGCCCATCACAGCAACCTGCGAGCAGAGAGATTAAACTAGAGACATAGAGAAGATAATGAGCACAACCACCAACACGTGCCAAGTACACTGACGTGCACAGATCAATAAAAACAAAACACGCGTGGAGCGTAACACTTCCCCCCTTAAGAACCAACTATATGGAATAAATCGAACATATAGTTGTTCAAACAGCTATCAAATCCAGCAATAAGCAACTCTAGATAGTGCGTCAGCTATCACATTTTCGACGCCTTTCTTATGTTTGATTACCAGATTATACCCCTGTACAATCAGAGACCAGCGCATCAAACGTTGATTCTGATTATACATACGTGCCAGAAAAACTAGAGGGTTATGATCGGTAAACACAGTGACTGAAGTATTACTCGATCCGACATACACATCAAAATATTGGAGGGCCATCAAAAGTGCTAGTGCCTCCTTCTCGATCGTTGAATAATTTAACTGATGCCTGTTGAATTTCCGTGAAAAATAACAGATAGGATGATCGATACCATCTTTACCTTCCTGAATTAATACAGCTCCAGCACCAACGGCACTCGCGTCCACATCGAGTTTAAAAGCGGAATCACAGTCTGGTGCTGCTAAAACAGGTGCACTACACAGAAGACCTTTGATCGAGTTGAATGCATGCTGACATTCATCAGACCATAAAAACGTTCGGGATGGACTAAGAAGTGAAGTCAGCGGGTGCGCAATCGTCGAAAAGTTTTTACAGAAACCACGATAATAGCCAGCCATCCCTAAAAATCGACGGAGTTCACCTCGGTTGGTTGGAGCAGGGAACTCAACTATAGCGGTAACTTTTGCTTCCACTGGGCGCACTTGACCTTGACCGACTTCCTTCCCAAGATACGTGATAGTGGCCTGCCCAAATTCACATTTAGCTAGATTTAAAGTCAGCGACGCTTTCTCAAGCCGCTCAAACACAGTTCGCAGTGAAGACACATGTTCTGACCAGTCGGTAGAATAAACTACTAGGTCATCTAAATACGCATTACACTTAGGCACCCCAGCCAACACAATATTGATAAGTCGCTGAAAAGTGGCCGGTGCGTTCCGCATACCGAAAGCCATCACGGAGTACTGAAGGAAACTATCAGGTGTTACAAATGCCGAAATGTCAGAAGCACGAGCCGTAAGAGGAACTTGCCAGTAACCTTTTAACAAATCTAGTTTACTGACATAACAAGCTGAACCCAGATTGTCAACACAATCTTCCATGCGGGGCAATGGAAAACAATCCGGTACAGTTACGGCATTTACTTTTCGATAGTCAGTGCAAAATCGCACAGTACCGTCGCTCTTTGGCACTAATAAGCACGGAGAACTCCAGGGACTACAACTGGATTGAGCAAATCCATGCTCTAACAGATACTCAACCTCATTCCGCATAAGAGCTCTTTTCGCTGTATTCACGCGATACCCATGTTGTTTGATCGGAGCAGCATCACCCACGTTAATGTCATGCTCTAACACTGTAGTGCGAGAAGGTACATCATTAAACAAGGCAGGAAAATCATTAACCAAGTGCATAATATCACATCCTTGTTGTTCAGATAAATGAGACACATGAAGCGCAAAATCAGTTAATACCTCAGAATTCGTAAGTCGAGCACATTGTTGATAAGTGTGACGTAAGATTACTCCATCATCCTCCGGATCAGCAATCTCTACAGCAGCACAAGCTACTAAAACAAGAGACACGGGGACAGTAATTTCATCTGCAAGTAAAACATTCTGGACAGCTTCTCTGTTGTGAAAAGTCTTTAACATATTCACATGACACACACGAGTTTTCCTCTTCCTATCAGGAGTTCCGATAACGTAATCTGTATTACTGATTTTTCTCACCACCTCATATGGTCCAGAAAATCGTGCTGATAAAGCAGACCCAACCATAGGCAGCAACACCAACACCTGATCGCCCTTATTAAAGGTACGCTGTACAGATTTACGATCGTAACGGCACTTCATTTTCTTCTGAGCAACTTCAAGTGACTCCCTTGCCACTGAACAAGCTTTGTGCAAGCGTTCACGGAACTTACTCACATAGTCTATCACATTCACTTTAGGATTAGACTCTAAAGACAACAGATTCTCCTTGAGCATTTTCAAGGGTCCTCTGACAGTGTGTCCGAATACTAATTCAGCAGGACTGAATCCAAGGCTTTCCTGAACTGCTTCTCTGATAGCAAACAAAAGCAACGGTACACCCTCATCCCATTCCTTACCCGTATCCATACAGTACTTCCTGAGCATTGCCTTCAGCGTCTGGTGGAAACGCTCAAGCGCCCCCTGGCTTTCAGCGTGATAGGCACTTGCGACCCTGTGGGAAATATTTAAACTGGACAACACTTGAGAAAAGATCTTTGAAAGAAAATTAGTGCCTTGATCGGTCTGCACAAGTTTTGGTAACCCAAACGTAGAAAAAAACTTCACCAGTGCTCTAGTTACAACAGGCGCTGTAATCTTCCTCAATGGAATTGCCTCCGGGAATCTGGTCGCAGTACACATTACCGTCAATAAAAACTGATTACCGGTCTTAGACTTAGGCAAAGGGCAGACACAATCGACGATAACGTGCTCGAACGCTTCCCCTATCACTGGAATAGGAACAAGTGGAGCACATGGAATGACTTGATTCGGTTTGCCAGTGATCTGACAGGTGCGGCAGGTGCGACAAAATTGTGTGACATCAGTTTTTAATCTAGGCCAAAAGAAATGTCTCAAAATTCGATGATAAGTTTTCTTAATTCCTAGATGTCCCGACAAATCGTGATCATGAGCTAAAGATAGAACTTGCTGTCGGTAACAGGAAGGAATCACAATCTGATACACACTACCCCATTCAGAATCATCTGCAATACCAGGGCACCACTTACGCATTAATAAGTCGTTCTCCACATAATATGCAGCTTTTCTCTCTTGAGCTGTCTTTGAAGAAACAGCAGCAACAAAACACTTTTGAAGGCTTTTATCCTCCTTTTGGGCAGAAATAATTCTCTCGCGCGTCACGCACAGCTTTATACCCAAGGAACTCGGAACAAGTGATTTTTCTCCAGATTGACTCTCATCAAATAAAACATCATTAATAAAAACAGGTGCCATAAAAGATGTAGCCAAATCATCAACGGCATTTCTCTTACAAGCCTGAGCCCGCGTAACCACACAAAATGGAAAAGTGTCAGGGTAAGACCTCAACAGTTCATCAGGCTGATCTGACACAACTGGATTATCAAAAACTTCCAACAAAGGCATGATTCTCCCACCAGCTAAATCATTGCCAAGGATAAATTCTACCCCATTCACAGGCAATCGTTCACGAACGGCTACTTTCACAAAACCTGTACACAGTTCTGATTCTAGGTGAATCTGATGCAACGGAACTTTAATTAGAGCCATCTCTATACCCTGTACTAGTACATTACTGCCACAGAAAGTATGTTCAGAAAACGGCAGTGCATCTGCACTAATAAAAGACTGCATTGCCCCAGTATCCCGCAGCATCTTTACTCTTATCTGTTCCGCAGAATTCCCAGTAACGGAAATTAACCCTTCCATCAGAAAAGGTGCGTAGCTCGAATCAGGCTTATCACTACGCTCAACTTTAACAGAATCCACCAGTTTCACAAATCCAGCACTCTTAGGTCCAGAACTCGACTGTTTTCGTTTCAACACAAAACAATCAGCAATTAAATGCCCAGGTTTGTGGCAATAAAAACATTCTCGATCTTCCTTTGCCTTTAAGTTAACTGGTTTCGGTCGTGACGAACTACTCAAATTCACTTGAAGAGACGCAGCTTTCTCAGAACACGCAGAAATAAATACATTTTTATGCGTCAATGCGAATTCATCTTCCAGGACAGAAGCTTGAGACAAAGAAGTTACTTTCTGCTCATTTAACACGCTCAGGTATACAATTTTTAAATTCTTCTAAAAGAATTAATTCTCGCATGGTACTAAAATCGTCTGCCTTACTCGAAGTACACCACTTGTGAAATAAGATGCCTTTCTCCCTCGCAAATTCAACGAATGTCTGACTGGAATTTTTCTTATGGCTTCTAAACTGTTGCCTATAGGCTTCTGGCACCAACTCATACGTACGCAGAATTGCAGCTTTCACTACCTCATAATTCACGCTATCCTCTACTGACAACGTAGCACAAACATCTTGAGCCTTACCGGTTAACTTGCACTGTAACAGCAAAGGCCAAACCTCTTTAGGCCAATGAAGTGTGGATGCAATCCGCTCAAACACCCTAAAATATGAGTCAACTTCTGTTTCCCGAAACTGCGGCACAAGAGAAATATGTCTACTGACCTAGAAGTTGGTCCCCACCGAGCCAGCCCCCGCCGAAACGTCAGCAGGCTGTAAGGGTTGCACAACTGGAACAGGTGTCCCTTTGGCTGCACTTAATTCCAGTTCACGCAGCTTAACCTGCGTCTCCGCCTCGATTTCGAGTCTGCGGACTTCAAGTCGAAACTCCATATCAGCCCGACGGTCTTCTGCCCGCTCGCGCGCCTCCATTTGAACTCGCGCTAAGCGGACTTTAAGCCGCACATCACCTCCTCCAGACTTAGCCGAGCCCGGAGAAAAAGGCTCAAAGGGCGGCAGCAGAGCGGCCTTGGCCTCCGAATCCTCCACCTCAGCCATTCCACCTTGCTCCTCCTCGCCCGGGCGACCGTCAGCACCAAAAAAACCTTCACCGACTACTGCAGGCACTACTAAAACACCTAGTTCCCCCAACCTTTGGGAAACAGTAGACTTAATCTCTCTTTTAAGCTGCTGCCTCGAAACAGCAATCTGATAATGAGCAGCGATACGCAGCAAATCATCTTTTCTACATCTATCTAACTGCTCAACCGTAGGTGCACTGACAAAGGTGTCCAAATCAAAATCAGCCATACTTACTCCTGAAGCTAACATTTAAAACCCCACACACTAGTTACTGCCTCGCACAACACTAACTCTTCAAAAAAAACTGAACATGGCCATTTCACCATCCACACCAGCAGTAATTAATATCTCGGGAAAAAAATATATATATATATTTTGAATATCCCGGACGAGCCCCCATTTAATGTTACGAACTTTAAAAAGGCCTAGGGCATGTACCGCAACATTTATATATTAACGTACTGCTGAAGGTGGACTATGGTGGAAGAACACATGACAGACTCTTTCAAAGGGAAAAGTCAACTGGGCTTTATTTACAACAAGCCGAAAGGCCACTGGACCCAGTCAAAAAACAACAATAATAGTGTGCGCTATGTACAATGAGATAATGTAAACAAAACAAACAATAAATGGGAAAAGAACAAAAGCGGCGCCAAAGGAAAAAACAAAATATAACAAAACAATCCTTAATCTAAACCTAATCTAACCAAAACAAAAATGTAGAACATAAACCGAAATCTTCGGGTGCATCCGGCACCCTAACTAAACTACCTGACAAAAACAAAAGTACAGGGGATGGCGCTCACTTCTTACCTGGTGTGTCTAGACAATCATCTGCTACGGGTGCAGTGTATATCGCGATATACTAACCTGCGTTCTCTTCCCAAAATGTCAGTTATTAATCGATATCTCTGAACACATGAAAAAGCTAGACAACACATCAAACTAATCGTGCCCACGTTAGAGCGAAACCTATTAGAAGTACAAAGAACAAAGCACATAGCACACCACTCAATTCGCGGGCAGAAACATACACAAAAACTCCGTTCACTACAGAAAACTCCTTTCGCTACAAAGAGCTCGATTCACTAATGAGAGTCCTCAATTCGCTCCGGAGAGAAAGCATGAATGAACACGCCATCCCTTTAACCAGCTGGGCAGCCTCCAATTGGCTCCCAAGCGCCCCCTTAATAATGACTGATGTCCGACTCGGCCAATCACAGCAACCTGCGAGCAGAGAGAGTAAACTAGAGACAGAGAGAAGATAATGAGCACAACCACCAACACGTGCCAAGTACACTGACGTGCACAGATCAATAAAAACAAAACACGCGTGGAGCGTAACACTGATGAAGACTATGTTGCTCGCTTTACACCTTTCTGTAAAACACCCTATGTCTAGCATACCGTAAGGTATTTGTTGTCTTAATCATATACTTTTGACTTTGTTTCTTCAGTCACTGTTTCATTTGCATCTAACTACAACAATTCCTGAATTCCTTGTACTTAAATGGGGTAAGTTTTATGACTTTTAATCTCTCCTGTTGCATAGCCCATTTCTGCAAAGAGGTCCTTGCTGTTTCTGCATGAGTATCCTCTGAATAAGAGCAAGAATGTAAACAGACACGTTTTCTTGCTATGCTCAAACATTAAAGTTATCCCAGTGCACAATATATTGACTCTAAGAATTTCAGCAGTTTTGTCTAATCTGATTATTGTACTATTTTCAGGACATATTATATTTAACCTAATTAGCTTTAGTCACAGAAGATAAAAGACAAGCTCTGATTGAACAACTCCACAAACAGCATTACCAGCTTCACTTACAATATTACTAAGCAGATTGACTTTATTTCTGTCAGACGTCTACAGAAAATCTTATTGAGAATTAACAGAGGTTTACATGTTAATGTCTTATTGAAAATGTTTGCTTTAGTGGGCTCTTGACCCTTGACTTTTTTTGAGTTGGTGCTTTTGCAGCAGTGTTTTCAGGAAATCATTTATGCATTGATAAAACAGCTCAACAAGTCTGTTTTAGTGACAGACAAATGACTGCATTAAAGTGGTTTAAATAACTCAACCAACGTGAAAATAAATAACTTGTAACACTATTGTTGCACTTCAGATGCTGAATGTTGATGTTTGGGGATGTACAAATACCGTCACTGTTAACTTTTTGTTTATAACATGTTTTGTGTCATCAATACACTTACAGACATCAACATTCGGCATATGAAACACAACAATGGTGTCATACTTCATGCCAGCACACAAATCACATTCATGACTCCCATCATGCATTGCTGCAAGTGTTTTTTTTTTTTTTTGTGATTGTCACCATTGTTGAGGTCTGTATAAGAGTGCTGATGTCTAAGTGTGATGTATTAGTCTTTTAAATAGTTTTGGACAATCTTACAGAAATCAATAAAGTGTGTAAAAAAATTTTTGAGTTTACTACATTGTAAAAAAGAATTTGTTGAGTCAACTAAAAATATTTTGTTACCCCGCTGCCTAAAATTTTTTTGTTATCTTGACAAAATATTTCTTGTTGAAACAACTTCCCATTAGAGTGGAATTAGTCCAGTTAACAAATTTGATTAAGTTGACTTGACTATTATTTTCTAGTCCATTCAACTAAATCGAGTTGTGTCAACTGGGATTTTTGTTTTTATTTTTTTATTTTTACTTGGATCAATAATCGTAGAACTCCCAGGGTGTCCTTCCCATCCGCACTGTCAAACTGATCAATCAGTGATCCAATCAGTCTGGTGGTCTCCTCCACCCCCCTGGTCCTCCTCCGGCAGTGCAGTGCCAACTCCCTCCGGGTAATGCGCGCACTGACTGCCTTTCCTGAGATGTGGCCAGTATTCTTTGCCGCCAGGTCACCCTCTTTTGCAGAGCGAAGAGCAGCCACATCCTCTGGATCCCACTGAAAGATGCACGTGGACAGACGTGCCATGAAGATCCCGTAGAGCGGATGAGCCTCTGTCGTGACACCTGCAGCAAATCGCCGCATGAAGTGCCAGATGTCGAGGCGCACTACAAGCTCATCCCACTCCGAAAACATGATCTTCACCCGAGATTGGCCGTGCTGACTGCAGCAGTCTCTGTCCACGTACATCACTTTTGGGGCTGCCTCTCCTGCCTCCCGGTAGCGTTTCATCAGGCCAGCTGCCATGGGGTCCAGTCCATGTCCCTCAGCGGCTGTCAGAACAGAGACAAGGACCTGGCCGTGTTCGTTTCCCACATTTGTGCACCAGGCAGCTGTTCCTGAAGCAGCACCAGCAAGTTTCTTTGTGACCTATTGGGAAAAATAAAAGGGTCAAAAACTGTGTTCTTTACGTACACATATCACACAAATATCCATGTCTGGCAAATTTCTGGATATAAACAGGGCTGTGATACCTTTTTTGTCGAATCCATCTTGAGAACACAGCCAAAGACAGATGTAATTTTGGCCTTGACCTCGTGCAGTCGCCCCAGAACATCCCTGGCGTACACAGCTAACAGCCACTTAGGTTTAGGCAGGGCAGGTAAAAGGGGAGGATCGGGAAACACAGGAGGCTGCACAAGGGAGGACCTTGTGAATGGCTCGCAGGCAGTCAGGTACTGCAAGACACGCTGTGTCCATGCCTCACTGTGCTGTTCCATCAGCTTCTTGTAAAGCTGAGTCACACTGTTGCCCAGTGTCCTCTCCCTCATCATCCTCAGCACCCGGTTGTCACATGAGTATCTAAGAAAACAACAACAGTATAATCATGCAAATGCTTTAGTTGGTAAAAAAATAACACATATAAAAGCACCTTATAATGAATGATTGTCATTATGAATTACCTGTATGTCAGCAAAGCTGGAAACTGACTGCGGTGGCCCATATCCAGCTGTCCTAGGATGTCCTCGGACCAGGCAGGATATTTCTTTTTGCAGCGTTTGCACTCCAGATACTCAGTGGCAAGGTCATACCACCCATCGATGTCCAAGACCTTACGCACGGTACGGTAAAGTCCTGCCGCTGTTAGTCTGTGCTTACCACAGTCTGGACGACCACAGACAAGAGGAAATAACCACATCTTCAGCGGCATCCATAAGAAAAGGGGCCGACAGAAGAAGAGGTCGGGTGAGGCGGGGGGCTGAGTGTTAATTAAAGGGGGCTGAGGAGGATACCACCAAAGCTTCAGCTGGGACACTAGTTCAGGCTTGCCGGTTCGTGGGTTGGCCTTAAATAGTGTGTTCCGGATCCACTCATGCTGACTTGGAAGCTCAGCTGGTGGCTGATGATGTGAAAGGTCTGGTGTCTTGGCCGTTTCCACTGATGGAGACGGACCTGCACAGGCCTCTGAGTGAATAGTAAAAAAAACAATAAGGATGACTGTTGCATTTGATAGTAATATGCCATAAATGCAGCCCACAAACAGCCTGCAAAGCAGTATTTTTGGACAAGTATTCATAATTAGTATGATTATATTTAGGAATGACAGTGAAGAAAGTGGTACTAGTGTTAAGAAGCAAAGAACACAGCATACACTTTATTAATGTAAGGAGTATGGAATCAATGCAGCTCATTGAGAATCAGATGGAATGGAGGAAGGAAAATGTGGTGTGATGAATTAAGTATAAAGCAACGATGCCCACGGACATGAAGCATAAACACAGATAGAGTAAGGTAAGGAAAAACTGTTCCTCTAATCACTAGAACAATGAATCTCCACCATCCTGTCTGCTCAGGGGGAGCTGAAGAGTGAGTGAGAAGAGCAAGCGGTGTGAAAAAGTTATCTGGTGATTGTTTAACAACGGGTAAGTTCGGAAACGCAAATAAATACACTGACACCTTTGGACATCCTTCAGGTTTTGAAGAGGTGCACTCAAAGAATGCATCCCGCTTGAGGCATGATGTGACATAATTCTGTATTGTAAACAAAAAATATTTTAAAATGTTGATTATTTTCCCCAAAAAAATAACGCTTCTCAGTGTGTTTTCACAAAACATTCTTATAATATTTGCATTTGTGTCATATGCCACACCTGTATTTAGCTGTGCTTCACATTGTGATGCAGCAAATACCAGCTCCTCATCGTCATCTTCAACAGTGGGAACGGAAGTGCCTGGAGCACAAATGTTAAAACTATCAATGTGAACAATACACAGAGACAAACATAAGTAAGATGGTGCTTACTTACCAGTAGCAAAAAGCTGCATTCGGGCCAAATGTTTGGCTGGGGGTTCTGCTGCTGGAGGAGGTAAAGTGGACTGCAGTAATGGATCTGGAAACAGCAAGTGGACAAGTTTGCCATAATGATAAATTAATATATGTAGAACTGCTGTAGGTAAAATTCAATATTCACACTCCTACTCACAGTGTTTAACTGGTGACATGAGTTTTCTCGCCAACTGTGAAGGAGACAAATGTTTGCCACGTGCCAACAGTGCTTTCACAGTGGCGGTCTGCTGTACACCAGTTTGGATAGCTGCAGGTTCAGTTGCAGAGGCACTGGAGGTTGCAGCATGAGGTGCAGGCTGACGTACGCTGGTGCCCACAGCAGAAGCCCGTCTTTTCAGGACATATGTCTTGAAAATGGCCATGTTGGTTTTGGGCCTGGCATCTGCCTTAACCAGGTACCTGATGAGGGCTTGGGCCTCCTTGCTCTGGTCCTCATAAACATCCTTCATGGACCGGCCCTGGAAGTCACCAAACTCCACCATCAAGCAGCCCTGGTCTCCAGTTGCCCGGGCTTCTGCTTGCATTTCCTGCTTCCTCTGATATTTCTCCACTTCTTCTGCCATCTCTCTAATTTGAGAAGTGTACTGTAGGAACAGTTGTTTATTTTCTGACAGGGGGGTTGTCTGCGCTGTCTCATTGGAAATGCTGAGCACCAAATACACTGCGTACCCCAGAGAGTTTTCCAGGAGCCATCTAAATCTCTGACCCTGGTACTTCCCAAACTGAAGTTTGCAGTGAGCCAGTACTAAAAACTGGTCACTGGGGTCTCCACCGTTTGTGCTGACAAAAGTACTGGCCTCTGCCAGCACCTCCTCCTTAGGTTTGGCCCTTCCAGACTCCACATTTTCAAGGCGCTTTGCCTCCGCCGAAGGCGCCATGAGGAGTCGGCTTGATGTTGCCGATTGGCGTTGAAAAAAGGGGTACGCATACATTTTCTGAAATTAAAATCAGAAAAAGACTATTACCTTTTACAATCTGAAAGACACCTGTATGTTAAGTGTGTAACAATAATTTAACAAGCTACACATAAACTATATTACTGTGGTAATAAACATAGGCATGACATAAACTGTCCTGAAGATGAGTTTTCTACAAAGTACAGGAATTCCTGATAAATTAAATATGTAAAGTCAATATGAAGTCTGAAATTTCCTTCTAATTTCAATACTGTCATCTTAAACCATGACTATGCACACACCAGGCTACCAAATATAGACCAGTCTCCTGACGACTCACATTCCCATACTTCAAATGCTGTCCTCTTACCCCAGGGTTACACCAGGTGCTTTAACCTCTTAAAATCTCAGGCATTTTTCATTGTGTTTTTCACTTTTTTGGTCTACCCAAATTAAAATGAGCACTATTCCCACATACTTTGGCCCATATGGATAAATCTGGGCTTTTTTTTTTTTTTTTTTAAGTTAAGACTCTCAATGTTATTTACCAAAAAGTCATTATTATTACTTTATTTTAGAAAATATTAATTTTTTCTTGGTAAATGCAGTTTTCCCTATCTCCACAACAATTTTTACAATTAAAATGTGTGTGTTGTTATTATGTGTTATTACCAAATATAAATGTAAATTGTTTAATCATTATTAATTTCAGCCATAGGGCCCAGAAACCATGACTTCACAAACAATACACACATCATTGTTGACAGCAACATAGCTTAATTAGCGGACGGTCGATGATTTATCTTATCTGATCATTTATCATGTGAAAAGTTACAGGTTCACAGGTACTGAGGAAAACGTATGCTATACATATGCTAGCAATATTGGCACGTTTTATTTTCCAAAAAACACACTGTATATGAACAAATAATGACCGATATTCAATAATGAAGTAATGTCCTTACCTATTGCAAAGATGACAATAACAGCGGCCGGCGATTGGTCAAAAGTCAGCCACAGCCGAAACGCGATTGGTCAAATGTAAGCCACAGGAGAGAAACGCGATTGGTCAAAAGTAAGCCACAGGCGAAACGCGATTGGTCAAAAGTAAGCCACAGGCGAAACGCGATTGGTCAAAAGTAAGCCACAGGCGAAACGCGATTGGTCAAAAGTAAGCCACAAGAGAAACGCGATTGGCTCATGTGGGCTTACTTTGGGCTTACTTTGGCTCAGTCGGTGGAAAGCAGTAGGCGCAAGCGAGAGGTAGCGGGATCGATGCCCGCATTCTCCAAACAGAGATCCTAGCCTTTTCCGCTAACTTCCTTAACTAGACAGACTGAGCTTTGATGTTATGAAGCCATGCTCCCTACCTGAGCTTTTGGGGCTCACTGCCGACAAAAAGGGTTTCGAAGTTGGTCCTGCGCACATTCATGGCAAAAGCAGGTCCCACCGAGATTTGAACTCAGATCGCTGGATTCAGAGTCCAGAGCGCTAACCATTACACCATGGAACCTTGACAACAGGGGCACTTGCTCACATTCCCACAAAGACTAAATCACTCATTGGGCCGCCAGAAGAAGCTCTAAACTTGTGCTTTTATTTTGCTTTACCTGCCGCAAGAAGGAACACAGGTTCCACCGAGACTTGAACTCGGATCGCTGGATTCAAAGTCCAGAGTGCTAACCATTACACCATGGAACCACTACTCCCTCACCCCCCACCATCTGGAAGACAAATAGTGATGTGGGTTTGGGCAGCCAATTAGACAGTGGGTTTGGTTCCCAGTGAACTTCAGCCCACCTCGACCAAGAGTCAAGGACAGGGAGCATCTGCCGAAACCCGAGATCGAACCAGAGACCTTTAGAACTTCAGTCTAACGCTCTTCCAACAGAGCTGTTTCGGCCAAACCCACCAGTGGCTTAACCAGCAGGGATTTACATGAGAGCACCCCTCACTTTACGAGAGGAGCAGAGCTGAGCTCCCAGAGAACAAAAGAGGATGGCCCGTACGGGGATCGAACCCGCGACCTTGGCGTTATTAGCACCACGCTCTAACCAACTGAGCTAACCGGCCGGATACTGAACGATATTCTTCCCAATATGCCAAAAATTTCATGATCGCCCATGACACTAAAGAGAGCAAAGAGCTTCAGGACCAAGCCTCACCAAGGGCTCGTCCGGGATTTGAACCCGGGACCTCTCGCACCCAAAGCGAGAATCATACCCCTAGACCAACGAGCCTGCTCGCTGTGCTGTTGATCCACTGCCTAGCCACGAGCATCTCTGTTCAAATGGCTTTAAACGCAAGAGCATCATCACAAAATCTGCACCTATGGCAGAAAAAGTGCTAAAGTACGTACCCTCTAGCCTCACCTGTTGGGTGTGTAGGCTAGTCAGCAGAGAGTCCTAATGAAAGTAGGAAGCTGATTTCAGAAATGGAAGTTAAAGCAAGTATTGCCCACAGGCAGCTATTTCCAGTCATGCTAGTACAACTCCAATTAGCCCGAATGGGGACGAAACGAGACGTCCAAAATGCCTGGTCAATCAGATGTTTCAAATGCACACACGTCAAATATCAAGAATCGTTGACCATAAAGAAAAAAAGAAAAGAAGAGATGCACAAAGACAAATCTGTGCTGCCTTTTTACGTCTGTGTGTGTGTGCAGATAACAAAATTTAACGTGTAGTGAAGGTTCCGTGGAAGTACTTACCCTGTTGCAATTCTCATGGTTTCCAACTTAATTGATCACAAAAGTTACTTCTGATACAGGATCCCGATCTTGTGAAAGCCAAGTCAATTATTTGTAATAAATCACATGTAAGAAAACAATAAAAAAAATAATCAGAAGTTGATGCAAAGTGTGGTACAATAACAGGAAAGCTCAGAAAATGTCATTTAAAGAAACGCTGAATGAAACAAGCTAGCATTAGAAGAAATGAGCTAATAAAAGATGACAGCCATCACGATTACCAGAGGAAAAGAACAACGAGAGCAAGGACGAAAGAAGAAAAATGACCTGACATGGAAGATTTTCTACACCTTGAGACAATGTCAAAGGCCAACGAATGAAACTGGGCCTATGAATGGATATAAAATTGGGGGTGGACCTGACATAAGGAGGGGGACTCTTCCAGAGCTTAGGGAGAACCCCCGCAACAGCCAGATGTCCCTTTCCCTTTGAGAGTGGGAAACAGAAAGGAGAGGTTGGCCGCTTGACCTGAGTGATCCACAGGTAGTGTATGTAATACAGGAGTCCACACATATACTGGGGAGAAAGACCAAGAAGGGCCTTACAAACAAAAGCACGATCTTTCAGTTAACTCTACAACTAAGTGGTGGCCACTGCAAAGATGTCAGCGAAGAGGAGGTATGGCCTCTTTTCTTTGAGCCCCTCGGAACGTCCCGCTACAGCACCTGCACGCACAATAGCAAACGCCCCTCCATGGAGTCTTTTGAAGGGATGGACATCTGGCCCCTACGGCCAGGGGAATTAGCTCAAATGGTAGAGCGCTCGCTTAGCATGCGAGAAGTAGCGGGATCGATGCCCGCATTCTCCAAACAGAGATCTAGCCTTTTCCGCTAACTTCCTTAACTAGACAGACTGAGCTTTGATGTTATGAAGCCATGCTCCCTACCTGAGCTTTTGGGGCTCACTGCCGACAAAAAAGGGTTTCGAAGTTGGTCCTGCGCACATTCATGGCAAAAGCAGGTCCCACCGAGATTTGAACTCGGATCGCTGGATTCAGAATCCAGAGTGCTAACCATTACACCATGGAACCTTGACAACGGGGGCACTTGCTCACATTCCCACAAAGACTAAATCACTCATTGGGCCGCCAGAAGAAGCTCTAAACTTGTGCTTTTATTTTGCTTTACCTGCCGCAAGAAGGAACACAGGTTCCACCGAGACTTGAACTCGGATCACTGGATTCAAAGTCCAGAGTGCTAACCATTACACCATGGAACCACTACTCCCTCACAGCCCACCATCTGGAAGACAAATAGTGATGTGGGTTTGGGCAGCCAATTAGACAGTGGGTTTGGTTCCCAGTGAACTTCAGCCCACCTCGACCAAGAGTCAAGGACAGGGAGCATCTGCCGAAACCCGAGATCGAACCAGAGACCTTTAGAACTTCAGTCTAACGCTCTTCCAACAGAGCTGTTTCGGCCAAACCCACCAGTGGCTTAACCAGCAGGGATTTACATGAGAGCACCCCTCACTTTACGAGAGGAGCAGAGCTGAGCTCCCAGAGAACAAAAGAGGACGGCCCGTACGGGGATCGAACCCGCGACCTTGGCGTTATTAGCACCACGCTCTAACCAACTGAGCTAACCGGCCGGATACTGAACGATATTCTTCCCAATATGCCAAAAATTTCATGATCGCCCATGACACTAAAGAGAGCAAAGAGCCTCAGGACCAAGCCTCACCAAGGGCTCGTCCGGGATTTGAACCCGGGACCTCTCGCACCCAAAGCGAGAATCATACCCCTAGACCAACGAGCCTGCTCGCTGTGCTGTCGATCCACTGCCTAGCCACGAGCATCTCTGTTCAAATGGCTTTAAACGCAAGAAGCATCACAAAATCTGCACCTATGGCAGAAAAAGTGCTAAAGTACGTACCCTCTAGCCTCACCTGTAGGGTGTGTAGGATAGTCAGCAGAGTCCTAATGAAAGTAGGAAGCTGATTTCAGAAATGGAAGTTAAAGCAAGTATTGCCCACAGGCAGCTATTTCCAGTCATGCTAGTACAACTCCAATTAGCCCGAATGGGGACGAAACGAGACGTCCAAAATGCCTGGTCAATCAGATGTTTCAAATGCACACACGTCAAATATCAAGAATCGTTGACCATAAAGAAAAAAAGAAAAGAAGAGATGCACAAAGACAAATCTGTGCTGCCTTTTTACGTCTGTGTGTGTGTGCAGATAACAAATTTAACGTGTAGTGAAGGTTCCGTGGAAGTACTTACCCTGTTGCAATTCTCATGGTTTCCAACTTAATTGATCACAAAAGTTACTTCTGATACAGGATCCCGATCTTGTGAAAGCCAAGTCAATTATTTGTAATAAATCACATGTAAGAAAACAATAAAAAATAAAATCAGAAGTTGATGCAAAGTGTGGTACAATAACAGGAAAGCTCAGAAAATGTCATTTAAAGAAACGCTGAATGAAACAAGCTAGCATTAGAAGAAATGAGCTAATAAAAGATGACAGCCATCACGATTACCAGAGGAAAAGAACAACGAGAGCAAGGACGAAATAAGAAAAATGACCTGACATGGAAGATTTTCTACACCTTGAGACAATGTCAAAGGCCAACGAATGAAACTGGGCCTATGAATGGATATAAAATTGGGGGTGGACCTGACATAAGGAGGGGGACTCTTCCAGAGCTTAAGGAGAACACCCGCAACAGCCAGATGTCCCTTTGAGAGTGGGAAACAGAAAGGAGAGGTTGGCCGCTTGACCTGAGTGATCCACAGGTAGTGTATGCAATACAGGAGTCCACACATATACTGGGGAGAAAGACCAAGAAGGGCCTTACAAACAAAAGCACGATCTTTCAGTTAACTCTACAACTAAGTGGTGGCCACTGCAAAGATGTCAGCGAAGAGGAGGTATGGCCTCTTTTCTTTGAGCCCCTCGGAACGTCCCGCTACAGCACCTGCACGCACAATAGCAAACGCCCCTCCATGGAGTCTTTTGAAGGGATGGACATCTGGCCCCTACGGCCAGGGGAATTAGCTCAAATGGTAGAGCGCTCGCTTAGCATGCGAGAGGTAGCGGGATCGATGCCCGCATTCTCCAAACAGAGATCTAGCCTTTTCCGCTAACTTCCTTAACTAGACAGACTGAGCTTTGATGTTATGAAGCCATGCTCCCTACCTGAGCTTTTGGGGCTCACTGCCGACAAAAAGGTTTTCGAAGTTGGTCCTGCGCACATTCATGGCAAAAGCAGGTCCCACCGAGATTTGAACTCGGATCGCTGGATTCAGAGTCCAGAGTGCTAACCATTACACCATGGAACCTTGACAACGGGGGCACTTGCTCACATTCCCACAAAGACTAAATCACTCATTGGGCCGCCAGAAGAAGCTCTAAACTTGTGCTTTTATTTTGCTTTACCTGCCGCAAGAAGGAACACAGGTTCCACCGAGACTTGAAATCGGATCACTGGATTCAAAGTCCAGAGTGCTAACCATTACACCATGGAACCACTACTCCCTCACTGCCCACCATCTGGAAGACAAATAGTGATGTGGGTTTGGGCAGCCAATTAGACAGTGGGTTTGGTTCCCAGTGAACTTCAGCCCACCTCGACCAAGAGTCAAGGACAGGGAGCATCTGCCGAAACCCGAGATCGAACCAGAGACCTTTAGAACTTCAG